>NC_086322.1:237083647-237093647 GCF_036172605.1 Pelobates fuscus
TCTGAACAAGATAACGGTGCGGAATGTTTATCCAATTCCGCTCATCATGGAACTGTTTGACCGCTTAAAAGGTTCCAAGTGGTTTACTAAACTGGATATCGGGGGGAGGGGGAGAAGGGGGAGAGAGAAAGAGTTGGGGGGCATATAACCTGGTCAGGATAAGAGAACAAGATGAGTGGAAAGCCGCTTTCAACACTGATGCCCTTCGGTCTGTGTAACGCCACTGCTGTCTTCCAGGACTTTATCAACGATGTCCTACGAGATTACATGTATGTATGTGCTGTAGGGCATCTGGATGACATATTGGTATACCCACCGTAAACATGTCAACATGTCAGATCAGTACTAAAGAAACTGCTAGAAAACTGTCTGTATTGTAAGCTAGGGAAGTGCCTCTTTGATCAGTTCTTGGGGTACATCATATCTGAGAAGGGTGTCAGTATGGACCCTAAGAAAACGGAAGCCATCAAGAATTGGCCGCTTCCACGGGGACTTAAGGCCATACAAAGATTTGTGGGTTTCGCTAACTACTACAGAAAATTCATAAAGAATTTCTCCTCTGTAGTAGCCCCAATAACCAAGATGACCAAAAAAGGGTTAATCCCCATGTTTGGAGTTATGAAGCCCTTGAGGCTTTCGAAACACTCATAGAAGCTTTTATGTCAGCTCCTGTTTTGCACTGCCCTGATCCTTCGCTGCCCTTTATTGTCGAAGTTTATGCGTCCGAGTCAGGTGTTGGTGCAATACTTTCTCAGAGAAAAACCCACAATGATCCTCTTCACCCATGTTTTTTCTCCAAGAAACTGTCTGATGCAGAGAAAAATGATGATGTGGGGAAAAGGGAATTGCTGGCCATAGTTTTGGCATTTAAAGAGTGGAGACTCCTAGAAGGTTTCTCCTGGAAGGTTTCAAACACCCTATCCTGGTGATCACAGACCACAAGAACCTCTCCTATATAGCAGAGGCCAGACGTCTGTCTTCTCACCGGGCTAGGTAGTCCTTATTTTTGTCCCAGTATACCATAACATACAGACCTGGATAGTGCAACATTAAGGCAGATGCTATATCCAGGAAACACGAACCACTGGAGGTCGACCCCTCCCCTCCAGAACCCATAGTCCCTTCCGCCAACATTATTGCAGCTACACACTTGGTTATCTCTTCCCTCTTTCAAGATAAGGTGAAGAGATATCAAAACCAAGCACCACCTGAAACAGCTACATGTTTACGGTTTGTACAGGGAAGAGACAGAAAAAAGTAATGACATTGTTTAATAGGTCCAAAACAGAGGGACACCCAGGCATCACAAAAACTTAGGATAACATAACAAGACAGTTCTGGTGGCCTTCGGAGGGACGTTAAAGGCTTGTCAAATTTGAAGGGACGTTAAAGGCTTGTCAAATTTGAAGGGACATTATGGCTTGTCAAATTTGTACTCAGGCCATGTCTCCCACAGGCAAGCCACCTGGTCTCCTTATGCCACTCTCTGCGCCCAAGAAGCCTTGGACGCACCTGTCCATAGATTTTATAGTGGACCGTCCCCCCTCCGAGGGTCACACAGTCATTCTGGTTCTCTAAGATGGCTCACTTTGTTCCGCTGAAGAAGCTTCCTTCTGCTGCGCAATTAGCGGAGGTCTTCGCAAAAGAGGTATTCCGGCTTCATTGCATACCCATCGATTATGTCTCTG
This sequence comes from Pelobates fuscus, assembly GCF_036172605.1. Classification (NCBI taxonomy): domain Eukaryota; kingdom Metazoa; phylum Chordata; class Amphibia; order Anura; family Pelobatidae; genus Pelobates; species Pelobates fuscus. The sequence continues at coordinate 237,085,336 of NC_086322.1, forward strand.
ACAGGGGCCCTCAGTTCATCTCACGATTCTGGAGGGGTTTCTGTACTGAAATGGGTATATCCATGTCTTTTTCCTCATCCTATCACCCAGAGTCAAACAAGGCTGCTGAAAGAGCGTACCAAATCACTGGAACTCTATTTATGCTGTTTCGTGAACGAGCATCAAAATAATTGGTCCCGTCTCCTCCCGTGGGCTGAGTTTGCCAGGAACACAGCATCCCATGCCTCCACTGGCTTGCGTCCTTTCCAGGTGGCTTATGGTGTACAACCTAGGGTCCTTCACGATGTATTCTCCGACAAGGGAAAACCCACTTTGGACGAACATCTAGCCTCACTTCGGGAGATGTGGGACCGTGTCCACCTTGCTCTAACACGTGCTGTGGAATCCCAGTAAGATTTTGTTGATCGCCATAGGGCTGTGGCTCCCGCTTATGTGCCGGGTGACAGAGTATGGCTGTCCACAAAAAAAATACGCCTCAGTTTCCAAGAAGTTGGCACCGAAATATATTGGGCCTTATAAAGTCTTGCGGGGGGTTAATGTCTCTTACACTCTGGACTTGTCTCCATCCCTGTGCATCCCCAATACGTTTCACACGTCCCTTCTAAAGCCCCTCCTGTGAAACCGGTATTTGAGGCCTGTTAGGCGCCCCTGCCCTGTCCGTGCCAACTCTAACGAGGAGTACGAGATGCAGTCCCTTCTCGACTTCTTCAGGGGCGCCTTACAGTACCAGGTTCAACGGAAGGGTTAAGCCCGGAGGAGTGTTCGTGGGTATCCACCTCTGATTAGAACGCCTTTCGTCTTGTTAGGGCCTTCCATGCTCGTTTTCCCTTGAAGCAGTCGGTGGGGGTTATGTCAGGTTCCCTTGCTTACCTCATCACAGCGAGCGGCGTCATCTGGTCCCTGTCTCTAGACTGGCAGTGTGCCTGGCGCTGCACGCTCCAGAGCAGCTTCCTTATATGTGTGCTGCACCCGGTTACGTGACCTGGCACACAGTGATGACCTCAGAGACCACAAGGGAGGGAAGAAACTCCTCCTACGTGTTGTGGTTAACATTGATTAGAGATTAGCCAATCAGACACACCCTGGATAGAGAGGGATGGATGGATGGTTAGACAGGGAAGGATGGATAGAGAGGGATGGATCCATCCATCATCCCTCTCTCACTCAGAGAGAGTGAATGAGCGAGTATATACTCACACACACTCACTCTTAAAATAAGTGTACTTACTGTTTGAAGTCAGTAGATCTCTGCATCCTCCTGCCTTCAGCCTGTCAGCCCGAGTCCACGCTGTGTGCAGGAGATCAGATCGTTATCTCCCACACTGTCGGCTCTGATTGCCGACAGGCTCTGGGTTATACAGGAGGCGCGTTCACAGTGCCTCCTGTCTCCTCATATCACTTTTGATGTATTCCCCCAAGCGTGAAGAAGTCAAACGTGATGAATGCAAGTGAGGCAGCCCTGAACTCGGAAGTCCCTCTGGTGGCCGTCTGAGTGATTGCCACTTGAGGTGTTCCTAACTTCCAAGGTAAACACTGTATTTTCTCAGAAAATTCAGTGTTTACATAAGAAAGGCTGCAGGGAACTATTGTTCTCACCTGAACAACCTCATTAAGCTGAAGTTGTTCAGGGGACTATGGTGTCCCTTTAACATTAAATATTTTAACATCTTTCCTATCCCCAACTATGTCGTCTAGGCCATGCGGGGTATTGCATTCTCTTACCGCAGGCTACTCTCCCCCTCCGGAGCGTATTGCTTCAGGTCACGTTGGATTAGCTAGTTATTGGGCATCCTTCTGGGGGTTGCTTATCTAGGTATAGATGTGTGATGACAAGGGTAGCGTTGTTATTGAGATAGCATGGGGAAAATATTCTGTGTTATTCCGTAATTCTTTGCAATAAAGTGATCTGGTCGTATTCAATGCCAATATATATATATATATATATATATATATATATATTTTTTTTTTTTTAACTGTATAGGTCTTTGAACCAGAGTGACACTGTGGTGTCTGTACGAATACCGCTGTGACATGCGTTCAGCATTGTTGGGGAAGTTGGCCTAGTTACTGGATGCCTAGTGTTGAGGTATGAGGCTGCCTGTTGGTGAATGGTCCCCAGGGGTTCTTAGAGGGGCCATACTCTCGGGGGTTGCGCAGCTAGGCTCTACAGGTACTTTATGGGATGCACTCCTGCCTCTCCGGTCTCCATCATACCCCCTAGGGGCTTAGGAGTTAGTCCCTTAATGGGTCAGTGTCCCTCTGTTGGTCTAATCAGGGTAATATGGGTAGTGAGCGTTTTGGAGGGGCTAAAGACTCCCCTATTTTATGTGCACCCCATGATCTACGTAAGTTGTCTCCATATTACTCTAGGTGCCCTGAGAGATACAGAAATACACGTCTGTTACCCCTTATCATCCTGTGCGTTATAGTAGTGGTCCCGTATGTGATTTCCCCCTCCCGCCATTTAACTTTTTTTTAATGATATAAGAAGCACTACATTTTTAAACAGTTTTATTGAACGCTTTTATATTTGTACAGGTAACCTTGTAGAATTGGGACGTTTTCATAGACCAACTTTGGGTAGGAATATGTTGAGTAAATTGCAATAAGAGTGGCACAGCTAAAGTACATCACTATGATACTAACGTATGGGGTACCCATTATGATTCCTACCTAGTAACTTTAAGGAAGTCATACTAAAGTATTCAGCACGCAAAATCTGATGGCTCCCAAGGGGCAGGCAATATTAACGTGTCTGAAATCCAATACATATATTAGCGTACATAATCATCCCTCGATTTGAACATTAATAAAATGATACATTTCTATAGTGGTGCAATCAAATCTTCATGTTTCACAACATATTTGTTGGTCCACTTAAATTGCATCTCAACTTACAAAGCAACTTGCGTTCTGTTACAGAAACTGTAAAATGTTTACATTTAAACATACAGAAACAAAATTACAAGGTCAGTTCAACATTGACTGCATTACATACTCCGTGGTAAACTTACGTTTTTCTTCATACTGGTATCAATCCTATTCTTTCATAGGTCGTTAAAAATAAGGACTGAAGAATACATAGCAGATATACAAATTCAGGAAGCTGTCTGTTTCACACAATCATGCACCTTCCAGTTATGTTGATGTAAAAATTGCAATGCAAAAAAAGTCACTTTAAATCCATGAACATGTACTCAAAGTCCTGAAGCATTGAATTAATAAAAATTCAAGAGACTTCTAAGTTTATTACGTATATCCCATAAACACAAATTAGCCTAACCAACTTATAGCTCTGCAGTTAAATTTGCACATCTCAAGGATTGAGCAAAATTCCTGTGGAACCGCATAAAGAAAAAAAAAATGTGTTTTTATTTCCAATTTTTTGGTAATCAAGTTTTTCTTTTCTCTTGTAAGGGAAAAAAATAGAGCAGAATTGTGTCAGGCTTTTTTAAATTTATTTGATACGTTAGTTCATGCTGCTTTCAATATTTCCTTCACACATGAGCACACAGAGAGGTATTTAACCAAGATGGATTCAAAATAATAATTAAAAAAAAAAAAAACACAAAAAAACACAAAAAAAAAACACTTCTCTAACAAACAGAGGGGCACGGTGATGCCGTGGAGAAGTCTGATTAAATAATGTCCGTATTCCAGGTTAAAACACTTGATCGGAGAAGGGAGATGAGGGAGCAGGACGAGCAAATGGAGTGGGATGGGGGAAGATAGGGATAGGAGTGCTTTGGGACATGAGGATGTTACCCAAATTGGAAGAAGAAATTACCAGGACCAGAAGCTGGAAAATAAAAAAAGAGAAAAATTAATAAATTTCAAGTAATTGATTGCAAGTTTGTGTCAAATTCGTTCAATGTATGAAAACGATGATTTCTGTTTAAAATGTAAACATAAAAAAAAACAAATAACACCTAAAAATAAAGAAATTATATTAAAAAAAAAAAAAAAAAAAAAAAGCACCTCAAATGGTGCAGATCAAAAAACAAAAAAATCACAGGCAAAACAGGCAGAATATAATGGTCTCAGGTAGGATTTTCTTTCTTCTCTATTCCCATCACCTGTGCTTGTTAGGAAAAAAGAAATAGACACATAATTCACTACTGTATAACAGCAAAGAACACTTTATTATACATTGAACAAAATTATAAACGTTTTTGCCACCATTTTTCATGAGCTGAATTCAAAGACCTAAGACCTTTTCTCTGTACACAAAAGGCCTATTTCTCCCAAATATTGTTCACAAATCTGTCTAAATCTGTGTTAGTGAGCACTTCTCCTTTGCCGAGATAATCCATCCACCTCACAGGTGTGGGATATCAAGATGCTGATTAGACAGCATGATTATTGCACATGTGTTCCTTAGGTTGGCCACAAAGGACCACTCTAAAATGTGCAGTTTTACCACACAGCACAATGCAACAGATGTCACAAGTTTTGAGGGAGCGTGCAATTGGCATGCTGATTGCAGGAATGTCCACCAGAGCTGTTGCCCGTGAATTGAATGTTCATTTCTCTACCATAAGGCGTCTCCAAAGGCGTTTCAGAGAATTAGGCAGTATATCCAACCGGCCTCACAATCGCAAACCACGTGTAACCATACCAGCCCAGGACCTCCACCTCCAAGATAGTCTGATACCAGCCACCCAGACAGCTGCTGCAACATTCGGTTTGCATAACCAAAGAATTTCTGCACAAACTGTCAGAAACCGTCTCTGGGAAGCTCATCTGCATGCTAGTCGTCCTCATCGGGTCTTGACCTTACTGCAGTTTGTCGCCGTAACCGTCTTGAGCGGGCAAATGCTCACATTCATCTGGTACTTTGGAGAGGTGTTCTTTTCATGGATGAATCACAGTTTTCACTGTACAGGGCAGATGGCAGACAGCGTGTATGGCATCATGTGGGTGAGTGGTTGCTGATGTCAATGCTGTGGATCGAGTGGCCCATGGTGATAGTGGGGTTATGGTATGGGCAGGCGTATGTTATGGACAACGAACACAGGTGCATTTTATTAACCCCTTCACGACCGATGACGGTTCAGGACCGTCAGCAGAAAAATCCCCTTGAGGACCGGTGACTGTCCTGAACCGTCATAATGGTAAGATATACTTACCCGAACGCCGTTGTTTCCCCGGCGGCGATCGCCGTTTCTCCCGGTGTGGGGAGACTGCCTGACAGTCTCCTCGCGGCAGATTAGGACCCCGCAACCACATGATCGCTCAGAGTGGTCACATGGTCACAATAGGTGTCCAAGTGTCTGCCTGCAGGGGGACTGTCTGTGCTGAAAGGCAGTGTCCCTGCAAGTGTAAAATAAAATGTTAATAAAAAAGATAATTACATATATGTGTGTATATATATATATATATATATATATATATATATATATATATATATATATATATATATATATATATATATATATTTAGACCTGTGGAGTAAAGAATAATTAGTTTTTTTTTTTACAAATCCTGGGAGTGCTGATTATTTTGGATATATATTTAATACAATGTTAAACAAAAATCTGCACACCAGTCAAGCCATAAGACTTGCTTTTCCCACAGAAATCCCCAAACTGCAGCGATGTTGCAACCGCAAAGGATTCTGGGTGGGCATATGCAAATTAGTTTAACAAAGAATCACATTTTTGCCTCATTCCATTTTAAACATGGATTCCTTTTCCTCGGTACAAACCTTATTTTAAGCAAATAAAAATAAATATAAATCATTTTGGGGAGTAGCTCATGCTGTTAAAGAAACTATACTTTATTCTATGTGGGAAAGGGATACCAGTAAGCTATAAGCAAACATATCGACTACAAAAACTTTCATTCATACTTTTCATTGTATTAAATCACATACCCAGTCTTGGGCTGTTATCGCCACCGTGTGGTTTTTTTATGGTATTTTCTGTTTTATTCTGTATAAAATGTATTTTCCCTGCACTAAAACTATAGCAGCAGCTACTAGCATACTTACTTGGAGGTGTTACCACGAAATGACTATTCACACAATAGTATACTATGCCTTTACGTACAAGTTAATCTCAGCCTTGTTAAAAAATTTCTTTTATCGCCACAGATCATACTTTTGTTATACGACTAAATTGAAAAAACAGGGGTTCTTCTCCTCTAAATCCAGGTTTTCATTCTACAATAGCACCAACCGGTTTGCTCCTTCTATATTACAAACCCTGATTCTTGTTCTTTAATCCAGGTATAGTATTTATTTCACTTTTCTACGCACGCTACGCTCATACGTCACGCCCGCGCAGATTTACATCTGTCTTAAAACCATCAGGTTTCTTCTATGATAAGCATCAAACAGCTTTGCCTCTCCTAAAAAAAAATAAAAAAAAATAAAAATAAAAAATCGCAAAACCCTGGTTCTTGTCCCTTATAGTCCCTTATTTTTTCTTTAAACTTCAGCATTTATTTACTTCAGTTTCTGTTTTAAGAACGCAGACAGCCTTCATTTTCATTTGCCACTCTCTCGTATCACTCATCTATGCCCCCCAGTAATTCATGAGGCACTCATACGCCACGCTCACAGATCTACATCTGTCTCAAACCCCTTAGGCTTCTTCGACGATATCAACAACCGCTGGGCCGGTCTTCCATATATACTCAACGGTTAAATCCCCGGGTATAATCACGATCAAGGTTAGTATCCTACCATCACATAAATTTGCCAATTTAACCCATAGATGGTACGTGAACTGGCTCACAGGGTCTGGGCTTCAGACCTAGCTCACCGAGGCATGTACAAACCATCTCCCACCTCAACATGGAGGTACGGCCCAACGCCCAAATCATAGTTAAACGCCTCATTCGCTCTTCTATAGGGCCATAGTCAGGGCCTCACTTTCCACGGCCACACGTTTTGAACCTTTTAAATGTCATCGAGAGGCCAACATCCCGCCACCACATCTGTGGCAACGTAGTTCGCCTCGCCCAAATCATAGATAGAGCCTCTCACCGCCACTTGGTATTAGTAGGGCCTCATCCGTCACTAGTCTAAGTTAAGTTTTTCGCTTCGGCAGTAACCTTACAGTCCAGTTCACCTGAGCAATCACCCCCCCCCCCCCCACCCCTTGAAATAATTTTCTCAGACGCCCCTACTAAATCCAACTCATTTAATTAATTTCTAGAATGTCGCAAGATACATCTCCCATTGACGAGGTGCCTGATAAGGATATAATATCCACTCCTATCAGACCAGAGTCTCCAGGAGTATCTCTCGCCCCTTCTACCCCTACGTCTTTGAGAGCATGGACTATACCTAAGATTACGACCGAACTTAGGCTTAGGGGCATCCCCTTTCCTGCTACGGCCCGAAAGGTGTAATTATACAGACTTTTGACCAACCAAGCCGCTGAGCCTAGGCCAGGCACTAGCTCTCAAAGTCAACCGTCTGGCGCTGGCACAGCCACCCAGGACACCCTTGCGGCAAAGCTGGCCAACCTACAGACCTTAAACAGCAAGTTAAGCAAGGTGGAGAGTGCCATAGCCTCCCCAGGTAACCTTCCTGACCTTTCAGCCCTCACCCCGGCAGTACCTATGGCACCGACACCCGTCCATACACTTCCCCAACTCCTGCTCCAGTCACGTCTCCTTTCGTGTCACCAGCTCACTCCGTCCCAGACTCCATTAGGAAAGAAATCCTAGATGGGAAGGACGTGTGTCTGGTGTCATTGCTTATTGCCTCCCAAGACGTGCTGGAGAACAGGGCTTATAACTTTGGCGATATCTCAAGGCTCAACAAAAAATTATCGATTCCCAATTTCGTTTTGGCCTTCGGGATATACCGTGATGTCATCTGCTTGGTATATCCCCACAGGAGAGAGGAACTGGACCTCTATCTCCATAAAGTGGTGGATTTGGGCTTTAAGTACGGGGGCTCATCTTTTTATGATTATCATAAATCGATATCAGCGAAAGCGGCGACACATCTGAAACAGTTTAATGTAAGAATTAACTGGTGTCAGATGGATACAGAACTATTCTGTCGCCACTTCGCTGGTCTGAGGTCCCCGTCCTGTGCCATATGCAATTCCTCAACCCACTTGGCCGATTTGTGCCCTTCTATGGCTGACCCATCCACCCCCACTCTCACCCCTCAATCCACTTCCGCTCCTCACCTTAAACAGGAAGGCGGACAGCGGGATAAACTGGGGAGGCCCATCTCCTTTTTAGGGAAAGCTCAGGTGTGCAACAACTTCAATACAGGTTCCTGCAGCTTCAGTGCTTGTAGATTGTTGCACATCTGCTCTGCTTCAGGACACACACTAAGACCATGT
>NC_086322.1:237103647-237193647 GCF_036172605.1 Pelobates fuscus
TTTCACCTACACACTGAACCCTATCAGTCATTCGGTGTACTACAGGCTTCTCAGACATTATTGCATTTCATGTACAAACCAAAGAACCACTGCATTTGCACCTACACACTGACCCCTACTACAGGCTTCTCAGACATGATTGCATTTCATGTACAAACCAACTAACCATGGCATTTTCGCCTACATGCTGACCCCTACCGGTCAATCGGTATACTACAGGCTTCTCAGACTTTATTTCACTTCATAAGCAAACAAACTAACTACAGCATTTTCACTTTTATACTGACTCCTATCTGTCAACGGTAGGATTAACCCCTTAAGGACATGACATGTGTGACATGTAATGATCCCCTTTTATTCCAGAAGTTTGGTCCTTAAGGGGTTAAAGGGTATTTTAACATACAATCAGCATTTCTGACCCATACTGGTCAACAGCAAAACTGTCTTCACATGTCATACACAATTTACCAGCCAATATAAATTACACATAAGATTGTTTTAAACATAACCATAAACCATAAATTAAACTCCAGCACGGGCTCAACTTCAGGTTTAATTTACATTTCACATCAAGACCAACAGTGGTTCTATCAACACTGCCACCTACAGGTCTGTCAAGTACGTTGACAATTTTCATGGGGTTTTACAAACACCAAAACACTGACACCTATAGGTCAACAGACAAACAACATTTCACATACCAATAAGTATCCTACTACACTGCCACCTATAGGGCACTAGGCAGATCTCCAGTGCACTTGCATTTTGTAACACCATGTTCACTGACTCCTACCATTCAATAAGACATACAACAATTCACATAGCAAGCACCATATCAACATCTGGTATAAATACATATATTATTACACAGTAGCAGACGCATCTGTATATACGTAACTGGTAATATTCACATACATTTTTCACAGCACGCTGCTCACACAACAGACTTCCCCCTAGCAAGGGGACATACAACTTACAAGGTGGGGACAGACCACATTTTCACTTGTACATACGGCACTTAATGGGTTAAGAGGTTAAGATTGATACATATTTAACCAGTATGGCTACAATGTTTAATATTTACACATCACAGCACTTTACTTTTCACATATACTGTACGTATTAAGATAAGCTTGGTCTATGCCACATTTCCTTATGCCATACGGTTTTATCTATTCAGGTTACAGTTACTACTAAAAACCTATACGGATTTTCAGGTTCAATACCATACTACCAGGTACATACACCTGCTCACGTAATTATTCATCTCTTACCTTCCCTGGAATAGTAATAGTGTACTGGCAATTAGGGTTCTAGGGCCCAATAGGTATTACCCCCTTTTTTCTCTGCATTATGCTTCGGTTAGTGGTCCCGCGAGGTCAACACCCCGCCTCACACTCGGAGGCATACACCCCTCGGGCCACTCATGAGCTAGCCGCCTCGCATTGTATCATAGAGAGGGCCTCACCTGTCACTCCCCTTCCTATTTTCTGGTTACTGTCACCGAGAGGCCAACATCCTGCCACAACATTCAGTGGCCACACAAAATCCCCTCGCGCCAAGCATAGATAGAGCCTCTCAAGCCACTTGGCAACTAGCAGGGCCTCACCAGTCACCAAAAAAAAAAAAAAAAAAACACCAAGCCTAATCGTTTCGCCTTACGGCTTAGCTAGCAAGCCAGTACAAGAACCCTGGGTACAAATAATAATTGCACTCTTTATTGTTATTTAAGTATTTCTCCAAAAGATGGTGAAGAATCACCTCTTCCTAGCACCCCGGCTAGAATTGATACACCTTCAAGCAGAGGAGATGTTGCTAGTCCAGCAGCAATCAGATCCTGGACGATCCCACACATTACCACCGACCTAAGGAGGTGACAAATCCCCTACCCTGCTACAGCAAGGAAAGCAGAGTTATTCAAACTCCTCCATACATCAACGGACAACAAGGAGGCAGGGGAAGGCCCAGCTACATCAACTCCGGTTACACCCAGGCTATGCTAGCCTCACTCATAAACTCATGAGCCAAAAAAAAAAAATTATGATAGACTGGCAATCTCGAGTCACCACAGCCCTCACAAGGCTGGGCCTCACGCTACTCTACAACCAGCACCAACCGAAACTCGGTTACCTGGTACAATCAATTCTTATGACACACAAGACGTTAACCCTGCACGTATGATCCCAGCAACATTGGGGAAGCAAGGCATATATATGTATGATGATGTATCGGTGATGGTCAGATCCAGGGATTCCAGGTAAATCGGGAACTGACCATCCCTTGGTTGGGTTGGCATTTGGAATATGTAGAGATGTTTATTTGTGCAGGTACCCATACAGAAGGGAGTTTGTCCCAAACAAATGGACGAGCATTCTCAGGCTCCAGGTACCAGCACCTCTGAACTACCAGAGACCATTGATATGAGTAGTTGCATTGCATATAGACTGTTGCATATATGTTCAAATGGTTCAGGTCACATGACAAACCATGTGTCCCAATACAACTTACAAATAACGTACTCACCATCTGTACACACTAATGCATTTTCAACACTACTGACTCATCACCCTTCCAGACTTGTAGTAGATTTACTAAAGCTCTGGAGCTTCAAGGGCTCCCATACAGGTATCATAAACACACCTTCAAGGAATATAGCATGCCCTCACTTACAGTCAGCACAACAAAACCATTGGCTGTAAACACACTCATAGCCAAGATTTATTTGCAGAGGGTTCTTCCAATCTCCACCATTTACAGCATGGCACCAAACACAAACACATTGGTATTGTCACAAGGAATCTTCCCTTAAACAAAAACTAACCATAGACTTATTGGCACCACACACCTCCGCTACCCCAAGTCTCAACTCCCTCATACCCTCCGAGGAGTTTTCTTACTATACAACACCATTGATCTACCTTTACAGCTATCACTCAAGCATGGGTTGAAGCTTGGTTAAGTAAGACCAATATCATCAACGCAGTAAACGGCTACCATCTACCCTACACACTGGCACTTACATGGCATAAATTGGGTAATCCTTTCCCTGCTCAACTTTCGAGCTACAGATTAGCCTACTATCGATATTCGCAGATACTCTGTGCTGGTTATGATAACATATCCAGAGGCCTTAGTCATACACTATCTAGAAGACTTCTTGTTGATCAAAGATAACATATTTTTCACTAGAAGCCTCACGGCAGCTTTGTCTGGTTGACCACTTGGGCGTCCCAGTACCCCATAAGAAACAGAAGGCTCAGACACTATCATCACATTACTGGGCATATGACTTGAGTCGGCATCCATACACGCAAATCAAGACAAATAGGGAACATTCTCAACTATATCAATCACTACCTCCTGCTTAGTACTTACAACTGCAAGGAACTACAATCCCTACCAGGTTCCTTAATTTTGCCATGCCAATCATACCACAAGACCACGCTTTCACATCCAGAGTACTTTCCCCTTTTTCCACACTTCCAACATGACGATCAGAGGATGTCCCTAGACACCTCAGCAACAGCAGACCTGCACATGGGAGGGGGGAATAAAAGAGATGATAGCGGAATAAAGATGAATAAAAGAGGTGATAGCGGGCAGCCCTGTCGGGTGCCATTGCTTATCTTGAATGGTTTGGAGAGTTGACCATTAACCTTCAGTCGGGCTGTGGGGTGGGAATAAATGGCTTTGATCCATTGTAGTCATCTGTGCCCAAATCCCAGCATCTCGAGAGTAGTTAAAAGGAAGGTCCAGTCCACCCTGTCAAAGGCCTTCTCCGCATCAATTGCCAGGAGTAATGTCAGAGTTTGCGCCTGACAGGTATGGTTAATTACATTTATAATTTTGGAGGTGTTGTCTTTCGCCTCTCTTGCAGGGACAAAGCCTGCTTGATCTGGGTGGATCAATCCTTGAAGAAAGGGTTTGAGCCTAGATGCCAGCATCTTCGTAAATATCTTGATGTCAACATTAATAAGGGATATTGGCCTATAGCTGGCGCATTTCTCTAAATCTTTCCCTGGTTTTGGTAAAAGTGTAATTGTCGCCTCTAATGCTTGACTTGGTATGTGATTTTGGTGTGGGATAGAGTTTATTGCTTCCAGGAGATGAGAGTTAAGCACCGTTTGGAACATTTTGTAGTAGGAGGCTGAAAACCCGTCAGGGCCTGGGCTTTTGTTGTGTGGGGTCTGTTTCAAAACCAATGTGAGTTCATCTAATGTGAATGGCTCTTCTAGCGATCTTGTTGCTACTGGGGGAAGAGTTAGGTCAAATTTGTTCTCTAAGTATCTTTTCATGTCTTCTGTGTTAGATTCCCTCCCCTTCAAATTGTATAGTGAGGTATAGTACTCATGGAATGTGTCAGCTATGTCTTCCGTAGTGTGTGCAAACGACTCGTCTAAGCGTTTGATCTTAGGTATGTAGGTAAGTGTTTGTTTCTGTTTTAGGGCTTGTGCCAGGAGTTTCCCACTCCTGTTTCCTTGTGTATAGTAAAGCTGTTTTGTCCACAGGATGGCTTTTCGCGCCTTATCTTGTAATAATGATTTGAGTTCTGTCCTAAGGGCTATTAGATTACAGTATATTGAGTCTGTTATATTGAGTTTACGAGAGCCTTCTAGCTGTTCAATATTTTTGATGAGGTCATCTGTTTAGTTTTTTCTCTTTTGATTTGTGAGCCCCATTCCCCTCTAATTCCCCGTCGTTTATTGAGTCCTTGACCGGCTTTGTTTGTAATAAGGTGGGATTGAGTTTCCATGAGCCTTTAGGGCGAGGGAGGGAGGGGATAGCTAGTGTGAGGTGTATCGGAGAATGGTCAGACCATGTCATTGGACCTATAGAGGTATCCTTGACAAAGCCCAAGTCTCTGTGTGATATCAGGAAAAAATCTATCCTGGAGTATGATCGGTTAGGGGCCGAATAGTGTGTATAGTCTTTTGTGGTTGGGTGGAAAATTCTCCAGCAATCTGTTAGTTGGTGTGTGTGGATGATGCGTTGCATTTGTATACTCGTCGTGGTGAGGTGGTTGCTATGATGGGATGTGCTATCCTTTTTGGCATCCAATGAGACATTAAAATCCCCTCCCATAATCAGTATGCCATTCGTATTTTGCTTGACCTTTGCCATAATCTTTCTGAAAGCCCCGCATTGGGGTTTATTGGGAAGGTATATTGCTACCAGTGTGATTGGCTCTGTCCCTACTGTACCCTGGTGAATAATAAACCTGCCCGATTCATCCGTAATGTGTTTAGAGTAAGTGAAAGGGACCTGTTTTCCAATTAGTATCGCTACCCCCCCTTGATTTACTCTTGTTATAATTGTTATAGTATACTTGTTGGAATTTGGGGTGTGTAAGTTTCGGGGCCGTAGGGCCTCGAAGATGTGTTAGTTCTAGAAATGCTATATCTGTTTTTCTGGTGGCCAGTTCTGAGAGTACCATCCTCCTCTTTTCGGTGGTATTTAGCCCTCTAACATTTAGGGAGCAGATTCGTAATGTGTTCATAATCTATAGTAAGTTGGTCTGTATCGCTGTAGGAAGTGAACGGCTACAATTGGGATTCTGTGGACTATAGGCACGCGGACAGTGAAAGAGTGCGCAGAGACCCTGTCGTGGGTTATTTTTGTTCGTGGATAACCTTGATGATTTTGAGAAAGAGCACTTAAGAAGCAGAGTTATTCTTAAACACAAGAAAAAATTAACTATGTACAACTTGAGAGTAAGTAGTTATGGAGCGTCTAACCCTTTGAAGGAGTTGCCCCAACGGGGGGCTATACCCTCTCTCAAGAATTTGAGGTCTAGGACTTGTCGGTAAAGAGTTCCTTGATAAATGTATAGTTGTCTAGACCCCCTATTAAGGAGTCGGTACTATCCCTTAAGTAGTCCCAGCGGTTTGAGCTACCCCCAAGGTGTTACTGTGACTATGCAACGAAAATTATCTCCAAATTAGTACCGCTCAGGACCGCCGCAGGTCCTATTCTATGGTCAGTGGGTGCGTGGACCCTTTTAGATCATGTATCTGCACCTAAGTTGCTAAGGGACAAGAGGGGGGGGGGGGTTAAGCTCCGCACCAGTTATGCGTTGGTACGCGTTAACTTTCGGTCTAAAGAATATATATATGTATAGCTCCCCTTGAGGCGGGCGACTGACACTTTACATTGATAACTGGTTATAGGTTAGGGCCTAGTCATGTCCATGTAAATCTGGCTCTAATTATTAATTAAAATTGAGGGATAGTGTGCACTGGCGACTACTCCCACCCCCTAATTTAAACTATACGAGGATAAAGGCAATGCAGTTTACAATGACTTATACTATAGCATATTCAACAATTTGCTATTAGTTATATACGTCCCAGAGTTTCCATGTATAGTTACCACTTCCCGATCTTTGAGAAATGCTGTTTCGACAACATTAGTCCTTTGTATCAGGCTTAAGTTAGCATTGTTTAGATGAAGTCAGAGTAGGTGAGTATGTCTTTATCAGTCAGTTTATTCTCCTCTGGGTCATTGGTTGCCTCCTGTGTCTCAGGAAAGGAGATGCTGGTGGCGTCTTCCACGTTGATTTTCTCCGGGTGTCCGGTGCTGTACCTCTCGGTGGTTGTTGACGTGGTTGTGTTGTCTCAGGTTCGGATATATCGTACCAGTCCTGGATCTCTATATTGGGGAGACCTAGACGCTGTGTGAATGCTTCCACTTCTGCCGCAGATGTTAGCATCGCCTGTACACCCTGATGTGAGGCCGTTAATGAGAAGGGGAATCCCCATCTATATTTAATGTTAGCCTGTTGTAAAGCTTGTGTCAGAGGTCTCAGGATTCTTCTACCCCTCAATGTCAGCCAGGCTAGATCCGGGAGGATTAAAATCTTGGCTTTATTATATATGATGTCAGTGGTGTCTCTGGCACTCCTCATAATGGCTTCTTTTTCTTAGTAATGTACCCTGCATATTACATCCCTTGGGGATTCATGGGGCAAGCTCCTGGGTCTTAGTGCCCTAAGGGCTCTGTCCAGTATGATTGGTGTATCTTAAGGCCTTTGCAGCATTTTATTAAATAGTGACTGTATAAGGTGTAGGTTTTCAGGGGTTCCCTGGGTCTCGGACAGTCCCCTTATTCTTATATTGTTCCTTCTACCCCTGTTGTCGAGATCTTCTGTGTTTCTCATTACATACAGGAGTTTGGTATCTCTGCTCTCTTGATTTCGTTCTAATGCCAAGATTCTATCTAACATTTGATCCCTGTCTTCCTCCAGGTCCCCTACCCTGTTATCCACTTGCCTGATGTCAGAAGTCAGTGAGGTGATCTGTTCCTGCATGGAGGCTTCCAGTGTCGCCAGCATTGCTGCCAGGTCGTTCTTAGAAGGTAAGTTCCGCAGGATCTCTTTTATGTCTGCCATGTTCTGGTCTGGTGGTGCTTCCGAGCCCTCCAGGCTGTGTGAGGGAGAGCCTCGTGGCGAAGATGGCGTCGCTTGGCTGTCTTCTAGGCCTTCTCCGAATACTTTCACTGTGTCTCTAAAATATTTATCGAGACCGCCTGGATTTTTCGGAACTCCCGGGTCCGGGTTGTTCGAGGAGGTGTATGCCGCCTTCTTTTTGTTGCCCATTTCGTGGTCAAAATGCAGGTTTTTTGCCAGTTTTTATTGCAGCCGGCGGGGAGCTCCGTGTATGTGCGTCCGATCACATCAGTTGCTCAGCCACGCCCCCCCCGCTGTTTGTTTTTTATGTCCGTATGTGTGATATGGGGTTTTGAGAGATAGGCTGCCTCGAAGCAGCAGTGGGGAGTGGAGGATTCCTGACAGTAAGACAGGTTTTCGAGTCTCATGTGGCGATCTGCTTTACACCTTGACACTATTTAGCTTCACATTTGTTACCAATCACTGCTGATATGGGACTTTGAAAGGTAGGCTGCCTTGAAGCAGCAGTGGGGGATCCTTAATAGTTAGATAGGTTCTATGTCCTGGCGACCTGCTATTAACTTGGAAGCTGCTGAGCTCTATTTGAGACTGTATCCCTCTCATGCTGATACATTTTATAACTAGAGACTGTATCCCTCTCATGCTGATACATTTTATAACTAGAGACTGTATCCCTCTCATGCTGATACATTTTATAACTATTTATTCATGTCAGCAAGTGGATACTTAGCTATTCATGCAGCTCTCCAACACTCATTATTGGGAGAATGTCTCTAGTCAATGGACCTGAATAATAGCCTCTGGTTTTATCTACTTTAAATCAGAGGTAAATTTGAAGCTATTACAGCAACCTACCACATTGTAATGTGAACTTGTCTTCTCCTTAAGTGGATAGGAGTTTTGAATCTACATCCAATCCTTAGGAATGTAGTTCTGTAGTTAAGAAGACTGGCATCAAAGTCCAATAACTATTTTAACTCTGTACCCCCTACACACTTTCCTTATAGTCTGCATAACTGTGATATTCTAGTTACACTATTATCACTACTTGTGAGAGATATTTGAAATTATATAAGTACACTAAGTACATGCATATGTCCAGATACACTGGTGCAATACTTGCAGACTATATTCTAACCACAACTCTTTCCCAGAATTGTACTACAAGTTGAATAGTAACAAGGGCCCATGCAATAATACAGTGATCCTGTTGTGGACCACTTTTTACACGCTAAGCTGGACCCCTGATATTGATATTTATATAACTTTGATATTCAGGACAGATCTGCCCATTTTTATGTGTACCACTTTATCACTTTATGTTTGCAGTGACTTCACTTTTTTTGTTTAATCTTGTTTTCAATTTTGATCTGATAAAGGTATATACCATTAATATGGAATTTTAATTTGAGGAGGATTCTCTTAAATGAGAGTGGGTTCCATCCACATTTGGTGAGTGGTTATCCCATTCCATTTTTCTTTTTCTCCTTGTCTTATAAATTTGTTTGGGGTAATGCCCCTGAATTCCTCCTGTAACCACTAATAAGGTACTGGTGCTGACTAGCCCAACACTAGGATTCCTTTATTTCTTCTGTTTATAACTTTGGCCAGTGTTTGTGACTAAGTGGCTACTAAAAAAGACTGGGTATACCCCATATTGAATACCCTGGGTCGTCTACTTTAAAAAAATATGTACATGTGGGTTATGATTCATAGATTTATGACAATTAATAGTGTTACAATGTCACTATTTATTACATTTTAAAAATATATATTTAGAAACAGCAATTTCCTATTTGTTCTTATAGCCCTATAACTTGCAAAAAAGCACGTAAACACTGGGTGTTTTTAAACTCAGGACAAAATTTTTCATCTATTTAGCAGTTTTTTTTCATAGGTAAGAAAAAGATTTTTCAAGCAAAAGTCAAGTTTTTTTTTCCCAATTTTTCATTATTATTTTAAAGTAAATTATATGAAATGATACAGATAATGGTATGTAAAGAAAGCCCTTTTTGTCCTAAAAAAAACAATATATAACTTGTATGGGAACCGTAAATGAGAGAGGAAACTTACAGCTAAACACAAACACCACAAAAGTGTTAAAAGAGCCCTGATCCTTAACGTACAACATGGTCAAAACAGGCCGGTCCTGATGGGGTTAAAGGCATTTTGAATGCACAAAAGATACCGTGATGAGATCCTGAGGCCCATTGTTGTGCCATTCATCCACGACCATCACCTCATGCTGCAGCATGATAATGCACGGCCCCATGTTGCAAGGATCTGTACACAATTCCTGGAAGCTGAAAACGTCCCAGTTCTTGCATGGACAGCATACTCACCAGACATGTGAGTATGTTTGGGATGATCTGGATCAGCATATGTTCCAGCATGTGCCAATATCCAGCAACTTCGCACAGCTATTGAAGAGGAGTGGACCAACCTTCCACAGGCCACAATCAACAACCTGAACCTCAACTCTATGCGAAGGAGATGTGTTGCACTGCGTGAGGCAAATGGTGGTCACACCAGATAATGACTCTAAAAACTGCACATTTTAGAGTGGCCTTTTATTGTGGTCCGCCTAAGGCACACCTGTGTAATAATAATATTATTAACAATATTTGAGAGAAATAGGCCTTTTGTGTACATAGAAAAAGTCTTAGATCTTTGAGTTCAGCTCATGAAAAATGGGGGCAGAAACAAAAGTGTTGCGTTTATAATTTTGTTCAGTGTATTTATCATATTTGGTGTAATATAATAAAGTGTTCTTTGCTGTTATACAGTTGTGCGCTGTGTGTACTTTTTTCCTAACAAGCACAGGAGTTGGGAAAAGAGCAGAAAGAAGTCCTACCTGAGACCATTATATTCTGCCGGTCTTGCTTTATGCCTGTGAGTGCATTTTGTCCTTAGTGATTTCTTGATGTTTTGTGATCTGCAGCTTGTGTGTTTTATTTGTTTTAATTTATTTTTGTAGGTTGTTGTTTTTTCCCTTATATTTACATTTTGAAGATCTTGAGAATCTTCTTACAATCCCACAAATGCACAAGACACCAAATAAAAATTTCAGGATGAGAATAGGCCAAAAGTATATAAAGGAAATCTATTCTTCCCGTAAATAAACATGTGACCCTACAATTGCATTAAAGGGTAGGCAACATTTGCACCTGTATTTTGGTCTTTGTCAAACTGAACTGTTCTAACAAAAAAAAAAAAAACACTCCAAGCAACTAAGGCTTGCTGACGTGCTTTGTGTGTCCTTTTTTCTTTTTCCCATTTGAAGAACAGTGCAGGTTTCAATAGAAATCTGCACTTTTATAAATTAACTGTGTTTACACCCTCCCACTGTCAATCAGTGGAGCTGAAATCAAGACAGGCATGTTGCCAGAGCAACTGCATTTCAAAGACTTCTCATTGAGCTACATTGTGAAATGTATGATTGGCCAGCCACAGAAAGTCTGGGCTGGAGGAGGAAGGAGGCTTCCAAAGGCAGCATACAAGAGATTTCCAGCATTTGCAAGCTGTTTTACATATACAAACAATGGGGGGAAAAAAAAGAATCAACTAAATACATGTTTTCATTGGGGGGAGGTATATTTACTAAATAGAGATTTTAAATGATTTTAGCTTAATTGAGCAGTTTTGGTGTATAGATCATACCCCTTCCAGCCTCACTGCTCAATTCCCGGCCATATGAAATCACTTTGCTTATATTGCCATAGCCACACCTGACTGACTCACACAACGTTCTTGAAAATGGGTTTTTATTTTCAAACACCCTAAAACACAGTGTTTACTTTAAAGGTTCTTATCTCCTGCTCTGTCAATTGAACTTTAATCACACAGCTTCTGTGGGGTCTAGCAGGCAATTAACAGCATTAGATAAGAAATTCTAAATTTAAACACTTCCTAAAAAAGTTGACATTTTAAACTTCCCTTATTGTATACAATGCCAATCGAAAGTGGCCAAGGCCAATAAGGTATTAGTATGCATAAAAAAGGGCATTAATTCTTATGATGAGAATATTTGTCACTGGTAAGATCACATCTGGAATATGCTGTGCAATTTTGGGCACCTGTTCTATAAAAGGATATTATGGCAATAGAAAAAAGTAAACTTTAGCTATAAAGAAAAGTTAACAAATTTAAAACTCTTTAGTTTAGAAAAATGTTGCCTCAGAGGGGATATGAACATTATACAAATATATTCGGTGCAAATACAAACCATTATGTGGAAATCTATTCACAAACAGGACTATACATAGGACACGAGGTCATGCGTTTAGACTGGAAGAAAGAACATTTAGTTTAAGGCAAAGGAAAGTTTTTTTTTACCGTAAGAACAAAGAGAATGTGGAATTCCGGGCCTAAATAAGTGATTTTCTCTGTCTGTACAGATGTTTACACAGCAACTAGATGCATATTGCAATTTTTTTGCTTGACATGCTGCACATACAGTGATTTCTCTTCCCGGCTGCCTATTGTTAAATCTGTGCAAAAATTACATCAGCATTCTGGCGAGAGACGTCGTCAGCCTTTACCCTTACAGGCAGCACTGAGAGCATACCTGCAAGGGAAAATTTCTTCCATTTTGTAAAATCTGTTTTTAATTTTTTTTTATTTATATACTAAAAGGGACACTAGTCACCATAACAACAACAGCATAAAATAGATATTCATGTGAATATAGTCAGTCCATGCAGCCTTTTTGTTGCAAACACTGTCTTTTCAGAGAAAATGCAGTGTTTATATTGCTCCCAAGGGACACCAGGGAGGTGCTTCCTGGAGCAGTGCTTCACTTCTATGAGGAGATGCTGATTGGCCAGAATGTTTTCCTATGGGTAAGCATTGTGATTGGCTGAGATAATCATTTCTGATGTCAGCCGAGGCGGTGGATTAGAGGCAGAGCCAGTGCCAGCTGCTGGAAATAAGGCAAGTTTTACTAACTTTTAAGTGGGGCTCAATAGTTAAACACTATAGGTTCAGGAATACACGTTTGTGTTCCTGACTCTATAGTGTGCCTTTAAAGTCCACCCACCTGTCAATCACTCATTCCCCTCCCTCGAGAGCCTGAATGCGCTCTGGCCCTGGGAGAACAGTCCTATCAGATGCTATCCTATGAAAAAAATTTAATTGGACAACGGACAAAGCATTTTGTATTATTTAATAGGGGTTTCTTAATGAAAAAACAAAAGATGGCAGACAAAATTTAGAATGCTCAATAGGGCATTATAAACCAACGAGAAAACACTTTTTGAGCTCCAGTGGGTCCTCTCTCCCTCCCTCCCCTGTCAGCTGCCAGCATTACACTGCTAGCCGGCTGGTGAGGGAGATCTCTGATCTAACCTCAGGTCCTGCAGAGGAGAGCGAGGCATGGTTCCCGGTGCTATTATCATAAGATCATAGCACTGGGGAAATATTTTTATTTTAAAATGTATTGCCGGTCCACGAAAGCTTTTACCCGAATGTATAGTCGGGTGAAAGCTTTTGCGGACCAGCAATAAATTCTTAAAAATTACTGATCAACACATCAAAGCAAAGGATGATTGATTGAAGTGTGTTCCTTTTTGGTCACATATATGTATATTGCAATAGTTTGTACAATATCTACACACACATTTTAAGTGACCAATTCATCCTGAATTGCACGACTGAAGCAAAAAAAATAAAAAAAGTATATGGTAAAACTCGGTAGACTTATACATATAATATGCTAAACTGCTTGTGAGTGCACATATTTAAATTTATTTTCAAGGTAGTTTCTTTTAAGTAGTTGCAATTACCGTATACAAAACACTAAGTGACAAATAAATTAAAAGAACAGAAATGCAGTAAGAGCACAGGATAAGGAGCATCGGTGCTTATTTAACATTACACTGTAGAGTTCGATAGTTTTTTTCTCATATTTGTGAAGTTCCAAGTACTGCACACACTCATTCAAAAAATCCTATTTGAATTAGATATTTCTATTGATAATTAAGATTTCAAGTCATTTAGAGATGTTCCAAACATTCTAATCCTAAAATATTACAAATGATGAATGTATTATGTACAATAAAATGATTTATTTGTGCTTTGTCACATTGGAGCCTGTCACACAAATTAGTAACCACATGAACATTTGCATTTTGACTCCTGTAAGAGGCAGTTTTACAGTATGTGTGTAAACAATACATCTCTCTGATAGGAGGCCCTCTCCAGCTGCTTGCTATCTGGCAATCCTCCAGCAGTCTGGACACATCACTGCACAATTGAGGCATGAAGCCCCCAAAATAAAAAACAACAAGTTCCTGGAGAAACCATCAAGCAGATGCGTGAATTTATTCATGTGCATAGTAGGCATTCAAAAAAGGAATAAGAATGGTGGCTGCTTTTGTAGGACACAAAACATTTCTAGTCTCAAGTTCCCAAAAATGCACAAAGTATATAGTAATGTATGTAAACTATAATGGCCATTGAATATGCTGTTGAACACTGTTATAGCGCTTTGGATAAGCAGTTAATAGCATCCGGAAGGGAAAAGATGCAGAAGGGCTGATAGCCCATGCATTACCTACATACTGGGGAGGGATGGTGTTAAAGAGCAGGCCTTGACAATTTATATGATGGTCTGTCTACCATATAAAATTACAATGCATATTATATACTCTAAAAACAAACGCATTCCATAAAATATAATCTTACCTTCAAAACTGAAACCCCCTGGACTGCTGAAGAATGCCTTGAAAATATTGTTGGCATCAAAATCTGAAAGAAAATTGCAGGAGAATAGATATAATTTTTCAATACAGCAACCACAGCTGCATTTACTGTAAATGGCCCTTGCAAAATTCTAATAACTGGTTTTGGATATTTGTGAACAGTGCTTCGCCCATGAGAGCTTTAAGCAGCTCCGGCACTCCATGGGATGTAGTGGTGGAGGGGAGTAATGACTGGCATCCCCAGGTACGAACTGAAAACGTTGTGAAATGGCTTGACCACTTACAAGAGGGGGTGAGGTGCACATTAATTATTCATTTAAATTGACACTATAGTCACCTAACAACTTTAGCTTCGCCCCTTCCCAACGCTAGATGGAAATTTTCCGTCATGCTTGTCCTAGCGTTAAGGACGCACAACAGAAAATTTCTGTCATTTACTAAAGTTAACCCCAGATCGAAGCGATCGTGGGGTTAACGCTCCTACGGTCTGTCTCGGTATCCCTTGCAGGTGGTCAGAGCGAGCACATGTGCTGCAGGTACTTCTGGTCTGCCTCCCTGTGCTTCTGCGGTCAGAGTGAAGTGCAGGGAGAAGGAGCAGTGCAGACGATCTCCCTGGGAAAAAAAAAAAAAAAGTTCAATCCCACCCTCCCTTTACCCTGCTTTAATAAAATTAACCCCTTCCCTCCCAATTGATCACTGACTACAGTGATCAATTGGCAGGGACTACATTTTACTGTGATCTGAATTTATTCTATTTTTTTTAACCCTCAGGGGTTAAATTTACTTTATAAATGTAAATATTTTAATTTGATATATTTAGAAGTTAGTGGGGAATTGGGGAATTTGGTGTTAGTCTGACTAGGATTTAAAGTTAGAAAAAGTTTTTAAAAAAGCTTTAAAAAGTAAAAGAAAATATTTTAGTAATGTTAAAAAAAAAAAAATCCAACCTCCTTTTACCCAGTCCTTATAAAAATTAACCCCTTCCCTGCCAGTTGATCACTGTCTAAAGTGATCAAAATACAGATTACAGTATCATAATGTGATCTGATTATTTTTTTTAACCCCTGAGGGTTAACTTTTCTATTTTTCCCTCACGGGTTAAATTTATTTCATTAATTTAAATATTTTAACCCCTTAAGGACCGCTGACGGTTCAGGACAGTCAGCAGTAAAACGTGCGTTTGGACCGCTGACGGTCCTGAACCGTCATAACGGTCTTCGGCAACTTACCTGATCGCCGTCAGTCCCACGGCGGCGATCAGCTCTCCTCCCGGTCCAGGGGGACTGCATGTCTGCCCGGGCAGTCCCCCCTCGGCAGATCAGGACCCCACGGCCATGTGATCACTCGATCACATGACCGCAATAGGTGCCCATGTGTCTGCCTGCAGGGGGACTGTCTGTGCTGACAGGCAGTCTTCCCTGCAAGTGAAAAATCAGAAAATAAAGTAAAAAAAAAAAACCTGATATATATACATGTATTATATCTATATATATACCTATATATAATATATGTATATGTATCATATATATATATATATATATATATAATGTCATAGTAAGTGTATTTTTATATTTATATATACGTAAATTAATATAAAAATACACTTATATTTAAATTACACACGAATATATACAATATATATAATTACTATATATATGGTATATATTATAAAATACAAATAATATGTTAATAAAAATAAATAACAAAAAATACAAATAATTTTTAATAATTAAAAAAAAATTATATATATATATGCAATTTTATTCTAACAGTATTTTGATATTGATATATATATATATATATTTATATCAAAATACACTTAGAATGTAATGATATATATATCTATGTATAAATAAATAAATAAAAATAATACAAAATATACATATGTCCACATACATAATTACATAAATAATTTCATAAATATACACGTAGACGTCAAATATATAAATATGTATATATATTAAAATTATACGTGCATATTTATGTAATATTTTTACCTAATTAAGTAATTTTAATGATTGCAATTCGAGGGACCTGCCTGCCAACCCAGGCCGAAAGTCCAGATAATTTAATTTGCTAGCACTGTGTTTAACCCTGTAACTTTCTATGACACCCTAAATCCTGTACATGGGGGTACTGTTTTACTCGGGAGACTTCGCTGAACACAAATATTAGTGTTTCAAAAAAGTAAAACATATCACACCGATGATATTGTCAGTGAAAGTGAAGTTTTTTGCATTTTTCACACACAAACAGCTCTTTCACTGAGGATATTATTGCTGTGATATATTTTACTGTTCTGATACACTAATATTTGTGTTCAGCGAAGTCTCCTGAGTATAACAGTACCCCACATGTAGACGTTTTATAGTGTTTGTGAAAGTTACAGGGTCAAATATAAGGCTTGATTTTACTTTTTTTTTTTTATTGAAATTTGTCAGATTGGTTAGGTTGCCTTTGAGAGCGTATGGTAGCCAAGGAATGAGAATTAGCCCCATGGTGGCATACCATTTGCAAAAGAAGACAACCCAAGGTATTGCAAATGGGGTATGTTCAGCCTTTTTTAGTAGCCACCTAGTCACAAACACTGGCCAAAGTTAGCGTTTTTTGCATTTTTAACACACAAACAAATATAAATGCTAACTTTGGCCAGTGTTTGTGACTAGGTGGCTACTAAAAAAGACTGGACATACCCCATTTTGAATACCCTGGGTTGTCTACTTTAAAAAAAATATGTACATGTTAGGTGTGTTTCGGGGATTTATGACAGATAACGGTGTTACAATGTCACTATTGATACATTTAAAATATATATATATTGAAACAGCAATTTCCTACTTGTATTTATAGGCCTATAACTTGCAAAAAAAAGCAATAAAGCATGTAAACACTGGGTGTTTTTAAACTCGGGACAAAATTTTGAATCTATTTAGCAGTTTTTTTCATTAGCTTTTGTAGATAAGTAAAATATTTTTCAAGTAAAAGTCCAAAAACATGTTTTTTTTAACATTTTTCACCATATTTTTTTTAATACAATATATGACATAATACAAATAATGGTATGTAAAGAAAGCCCTTCTCGTCGTGAAAAAAACAATATATAACTTGTATGGGAACCGTAAATGAGAGAGCGGAAAATTACAGCTAAACACAAACACCATAAAAGTGTTAAAACTGCTCTGGTCCTTAACATACAAACATCGCAAAAACAGGCCGGTCCTTAAGGGGTTAAAATTATATATTTTGCTAGATAGGGTGGGTGGGAGTTATGGGAAATTGGGGAATTAACTGACAATGCTGCTTACTGCTAGTTAGGGGTTAACGGTAAAGTTTATAAAAATGTTAAAAGTGTAAAAAAAGTTTTAAGAAAGATTAAAAAATGTAATAAGCAAAAAAAGTTTAAAAACAAGTTTTAAAAATGAAAAAGTTTAAAAAAGTAAATACATTTAAAAATGCTCATTACTAGTGATGTCGCGAACATAAAATTTTCCGTTCGCGAACGGCAAACGCGAACTTCCGCAAATGTTTGCGAACGGGCGAACCGCCATAGACTTCAATAGGCAGGCGAATTTTAAAACCCACAGGGACTCTTTCTGGCCACAATAGTGATGGAAAAGTTATTTCAAGGGGACTAACACCTGGACTGTGGCATGCCGGAGGGGGATCCATGGCAAAACTTCCATGGAAAATTACATAGTTGATGCAGAGTCTGGTTTTAATCCATAAAGGGCATAAATAACCTAACATTCCTAAATTGTTTGGAATAACGTGCTTTAAAACATCAGGTATGATGTATCGATCAAGTAGTGTAAGGGTTACGCCCGCTTCACAGTGACAGACCAAACTCCCCGTTTAACGCACCACAAACAGTCCATTTGCACAACCGCAAACTCCCCATTTGCATAAGGTTTGATACCAAGCTAGCCATGTCCCGTTCCTTGTCCTCACTGATGTCATTGAAGGTCTCTTCCTCCACCCAGCCACGTACAACACCAAGGGTCACCGAAATGTGACAACAAGCCCCCTGTATTTTTTTTTTTTTTTAAATGTACACTACTGTTACACCAGATATGAGTTGCACTGGTGTGACACTGTGCCCTGGCAGGCCCTGAAACGCACACGTGTGAAGGAAACTGACTGCTATTATATTACAGTCAAAAAAGTTTTTTATTTTTTTTTTTAAATGCAAGCTATTGTGACACCAGATATGAGTGGTGGCACTGAGCAAGTGGGAACAGTATACGCTGTGACTTATGTTCTAGCCCTAAAAAGTTTTTTTTGGGGTGCTGTCCTTAAAGCAGAGATCAGATGAGTCCTTCAGGACTGTAGTGGACACTGAATACACTAGCCTAGCTATCGATTTCCCTATTAAATCAGCAGCAGCTACACTGTCCATCTTCTCACTAAGAATGCAGCTTCCGGGGGGCGGGGCCTAGCTGTCATGGAGGAAAGACGCACTTTGTGTGAGCTCCCTCAATATCTCACTTTAAGCAGCTATCAACAAGCGAATTTCACCCCAGAAGGGGATGACCCAGCAATGTTGCTCCTACCTGACCGACCCGACATGTTTAATAGCGGTCAGCAACTCAACAGAGTCTTACTTACCTCCGCGTGGCAAGTGTGGCCTGGTGCTCACCGGGCGGGAGAGGCGGACGATCTCCCGATCCTGGGATGCCCAGGAGCAGCTACTTCCCGGCAGGAGTTCCGTTACACCCCCCCCCCCCCCATTCCCCCCTCTCCGACCGGTGGGGGTTATCCCGGTCCACCCCTGAGAGGCTGTCTGGAGCTAATGGACGCACAGAGCACAGCCGCCCAGGCTGACATACTCATCTGCGACTCTCCCAATATGGCGGCAGCCGCGTGTCCTCCTGGTACCAGCAAAACATGGCAGGATATTGAGTCTAAGCTGGACAGACTCTTTAATCAATTTTGGAAGCAAATAACAAGCAGGAAGCCCCAACAAGCTCCACCACAGCCCCAACAAGCTCCACCACAGCCCCAACAAGCTCCACCACAGCCCCAACAAGCTCCACCACAGCTAAGCGAAGCAGTCCCCATTAAAATCCACCAACGCAAAAGGCGTCGAAGACGGGACCGGAGGCACAAAAAGAAATGCAGAGCCTGCCCCACGTCAAGCACTCGCCTCCACCTTAAGCCACCACAATCCCGCACCGGACGTGAAGCACCACCGGGAGAGATCCGACCACCCGACAAAACAAGCTTCCACCACCTCAAGCCGCGAACCCGGCACTCAGCCAGAGACTTGCCTTTGTTGTTCCAGGTATCAGGGACTCCCAGGGTCTGCACCTGGTGCCCAGAAGGGATCGGATGAGCACAAGCAGTAAACAGCAGTCTGCCAAGCATGTCCCACTATAGCCGATCCTCCACACCATGCCTTTGATCACATGAATTGCTCTCTGCACATTAACTAATCGTAAAGTAGCAAGCGTTTAAACATGTCCTTATTTCACCTCCTAAAGAGTTTATTGTCGTAGTTCCTTACATGCCTTTACCTTAACCCTTCATGTATTATGTTATTCACTAGTCTCATCTCATGGGGCGACTCACACTTGATTTATAACTAGTGGTGGAGCTGCTGATATAAATACACAGTTGATAAGCTACACCCTAAACATGACAGCCATCTTTCACAACAATGTACTGCTATATACTCATACCCTCAGTGCAACTAGCCATGATATACGCACGTTCAGCCTAGCATGCTCAAATATAACACACTTCTGTCTTAAAAAAAAAATAAAAAAAAAGAAAAAAAAAAAAGAATGCAGCTTCAGAATTAATCTAAATTGTATGCTGTCTAGGAGATGGGAGGGTCTGGGAGGAAGGGTCTGCTGCTGATTGGCTGGAATGTGTCTGCTGACTGTGGGGGCGGACCAAACGTCGCATATGTTCGCCATCCGCGGCGAACGCGAACAAGCTATGTTCGCCGGGCGAACCGTTCGGGACATCACCTACTCATTACCACTACACATGGAACAAACTAGCGAAAAAATTCTCAGGCTAACGTTTAAAATATGCATTTTAAAATATTCCAGGGTGTATTCTTTAAAAAATGGTATGCGTCTGTGGGGTAGTTTGCATAACAAACCAGCTAAAGTACTCCAAAATGGAACATGGACACAGTGTAAAAATTCTAAGTTATTAAAAAACTGGAATGGCTGAGTCTCAAATGTGCCCCTTCAACATCCACATATACCTGGCAAAGGTACATACGGGGATATTGCTGTACTCAGACGACATATGAAATATTATACAGCCGTAGAACACATAAGGCTTGCAAAATATACTGTACAAACTCACTGTGTCAAAAAGGCAGAAAAATGCTTGGTACAAACTAGTGGAAAAATGATCCCATGCTAAGGTTTAAAATATGCCTTTTGAGATACCCTGGTATGTCTTCTGGTATGCCTTTATGGTGTAGTTGGAATATGTAGCCTGCTAAAGTGCTCCAAAGTGAGACACGGATGCATTAAAACCTTCCATGAAAATTCAAACTTAAAAACCTGAACTTGTTACGTCACAGCCAGGGAAGGTGTGGCTAGGGTTGCATAAATAGAAACAATAATAATTTAACTCCTAAAGTGAAACTTCAGAGGCATGGCCTATACACAAAAACTACTTAATTAGGCTAAAATACTTTTGGTAACTATTGTGCCCCTTTAACCCCTTAAGGACCAAACTTCTGGAATAAAATGGAATCATGACATATCACACACGTCATGTGTCCTTAAGGGGTTAAGCAACGGACATGAATATTAACAGTGCTTGTCTTCAGTCCAATATGCATGGCTACAGCACATTTTTTTACTTTACTTTATTCTTCAGAATATTTAATACCCTTTGAAAAAATGTTTTTTTTTTCTTTTCCATAATTATTTCAGTCCAATCAAAAAGATATGATCATCTAGGATTTGACATTAACATTACTGCCTATATTGCTCCTATACAGTCAGGAAAGCAGTTTACCCAGCAAAAAAAAACAAAAAAAAAACAATGGTTATATTTTAAGACCTACAACTATCATTCAGCAGTCTCCAGAACCTACCTCCCATGTTGATTCCATCCTCGTCGAGGTCCTGCCCACTATCATAGCGAGCCTTCTTCTTTGGGTCAGATAAAATTGTGAAAGCCTCCCCTACTTCTTTAAATTTCTTTTCTTCCTCTTTTTGCACTTCTGCTGTGGCTCCACTGTGTCGATCTAGCAGTAAGAAAAGATGCAGATACAAAATATACACTGATGCAAAAACAAATCTAGAAATTAGGTGTTTTCACATGTCAACTCAAAGTGTAGTTTGATTACTAAAGGAGTAGCATAGCGCTATAGGGAACGGAATGAATTTAGAAGTAACAGCAGTGAAATAATTAAGGTGTAATCAGCAAAAACTGAAATGTACACTATAGTCACCAGAACCACTACAGCTTAATGTAGTGGTTCTGGTGTCTATAGTCTGTCCTGCAGGCTTTTCAATATAAACATTGCTTTTTGAGAGAAAAAGCAGTGTTCGCATTGTTGCCTACCAACATCTCTAGCTGCATTCACTCAGACGCCCACTACGGGTGCTTTGTAGCTAAGTGCTGCACTGTGTGCACATCTAAAATTCAGCTGCTACATGCAGATTCAATGCATCTCTATAAGGACATGCGGATTGACGCAGTCGCATTTTGCCACGATTGATGATCTCAAAATTTATGATTTCAGCCATGGAGGTGGGGCCAGCAGCAGTGAGACCTGCACTGTGAAAAGGCAAGTATAGCAACATTTTGACTGCACTCTGAGGGGGGCAGAAACCTAAAAAGCTACTCCAGCACTATAATGTTAGAAATGCATGCTTGTATTCCTAACACTATAGTGCTCCTTAAACTAAAATCATTCTTAGCCTTGGACAACACCAGGGCAGTATTCCCTTATATTACCGGGATGATGCATTAATGCTCTTTTTCTATAGGCTTTCTTTATCTCATCTTCAGATGCATTTTTGTCTACACCGAGTATCTTGTAGTAATCTTTCCGCTTGCTCTTCTTCAGTTCCAGCTGTGCATTCTTAAGTAACTGCTTGTGTTCTGCAAAGAGAGAGAGTAGCCCAGGAGAGAAAAAACTATGAGTTAGAATAGAGCCTGTTGTTCCCTATGTACAATTGTTTCCATGACAAGCAGTAAACCCAGAGAGGGCTCTTCTTGGTACACTGACACGCCATCCCACTTTCTCTGACCATTTACACACAATAATGCACAAATAAACACTGTGATATGCTATGAACAACTGCAATGTTTGGCTGGTGTTCCTAAAAGCAAGATTCTTAATAATGCCTAATTAACAGTTAAGCCTCTCAAAGGGCTTATCTGTACAAAAAATGAAGACATGCAGATGGATTAAACAGACATTCTGAAACAGAGAGCGAACCACTTTTCATCTATAAAGAAATTACTCAAGCAAGCACTCTAATACATGCCTTCCCCAAAGATCAATATTCCATTCCAATCCATTTACAAAAAAATAAAAATGTTTAACAAGTTTAAGCACAGGTGCAAAGTTAAATATCCACTGACATTTAATTGCAGATCATTAGGTGACATACCGATGATAACACGCTTTCCTTTTGAGGCAGGGGTAGTCAACCTTTAAATCAGTGTTGACGGTAAAATTTCCTTACCATTTCCATGCGTAACAAATTTTATGGGGCAAATGAGATTTTTCTCTTTTAAATACGTACCTACATTTATCTATTTTTTTTTTCTCACTTTTTTCGGTTTTCTATTCTACTTTTTTTTGTTCTTCTATGTGTGTCTGTGAGGTGCTGTGTGTGAAGGGTGCAGGGTGTGAGGTGCTGTGTGTGAAGGGTGCAGGGTGTGTGTATGCATGTAAGGGTGCATAGGGTCTATGCTGTGTGTAGTTGGGTGAGATGTGAAAATCAATCCTAATGTCTCCCCCTCCCTTCTTCTTACCTTTTACCAGGGAAGGGGGACAATGTTGCAAGTCCTGGTGGTCCAGTGGTGGCATGTTCACTTTAGCCTGCAGCTCCTCCGGCTGCAGGTTGACTCTCCTGACCTCCTGCGAGCACAGCACTCTATTTGAGCGTTGCCATGGTAACAGGCGGTGATGCTCCGACCAGCTTGCTGGCGGGAGGAACACAGAGCCTCCCAGGCCCTGCCCTTCCCTCCCTCTGCTGGAACTAGGCGCCAGCGGGCCAGTGAGGCTGGCTTTGCATGGGCCAGCAGGGGAGATGAAAGTATCTCCCCTGCCGGCCTTGGTTCATGGCCATCGAGGCCCACTGGGAATTTTATGCAGAACCCAGCACCGCCCACCTGAAATCCGAAACCGACCACTAGTGGGCGGCAGGGATCAGGTTGACAACCCCTGTTCTAGGGTAACGATTGTTAAGGCGGCTTGCTTTAATTAAGTAAGATGAACACAGGCTTGCATTTAGAAACACATGTTGGGTGTGCATTGAAGTAAAATTCAAAGAGAATTTAAAATTTGATGTCAATAAATCTAAACTGGAAAATTTAGTTCTGATTCAATTTCAGCTACTTTGGTCTAAAAGGATTACCTTAACTCTTTGGATTAGGGGGGCATCTCTTCTGCATAAAATACCCTGTTGCCACTATGGAGGAGGTCCCCACGCTCTGATTGCTATAAAACCTAATAATAATAATATTTTTTTACTCACCTGGAATCCAGTGCTTGGCAAAGCTCCTGGTGCTTCCTTCCACAGGTCAATCGGGCTGTGCACTGTCCAATCACAGGCTTATCAAGGAAAAGCCTATGATTGGTCCAATTTCCAACCTTGAAGCACATGCTCCGACCCGCAAGGGTAAGATTTTAACTTCTGTCAGCAGTGTACACTGACAACAGAAGGTAAATATGCACAGAATTTACATTAGGCAGCCCGGAATGGAGTCTGGCGGGATCACGTGTGCTAGGGGTGCAACTAGCCCCCAGGACACAATTTAAAATATATCTGCATGTGCAGTGTTTCAATTAGAAATACTGCACATACATACTCCTACCTTCATCAAATCACTCCTCTGTATGATGTACCAGTAGTTGCTAGAATATGATTTTAAAAAAAAATACAATGTCATAATTCTGAGCATTTAGTCTTTGCAACAAGTATTATTTCTACGTTGGAAGTGACCTGTGTATAAATTCAAAGAGCACTTTGAATTCTCACTTTAGTGATTAACACTGATGAAGTTCAAGTGTGTGTGATATTACAGTAATGTGAGATTCTTTTGTTGGAGGTGGAAACACAAGTGTCATGTTGTAGCAGGATAAATGGGATCAATAGTGTAACTGAAGGTGGTAAAGAATCAAACATAAGTCACAGGTCACTTCCAAGGTAGAAATAATACTTGTTGCACAGACTAAAAATCCCCAAATTAGGAATTTATGTATCCTATTCTAACAACTACTGGTACATGCTACAAAGGAGTGCTTATTCATTTAGTAATAATAAATTACAATTTATTTAAAACAATAAAATGTTACAGCAACACACACAAAAAACGTATGTGCATAAAGAAATGCATTTCCATCACATTTATAGGGATTTTCTCACACAAAACTGGAATTTTGCGGGCCACATCCCATTCATATCAGATTCCCAGTAGGCTGGATTTCAAATGTTAAGGTAGCACTTTGAAGCTTATCTACTAAATACACCAAGTCAAAACACATAAGAGCCAAGGAAATATTCTATTGAGCTTTGCTATTTTATTTATTAACCATGCACATTTTTCTTCATCTGTATATGGATGGGTGAGCCATGAATCAATAGGGCACAACACAACTCTGAAGGGTCACTGAGATGAAGGTCAGATTTTTATGAATACTTGGCTGCATAATCATATGTCATATGGGGAATCTTTCTTATGTATATGAAAAGCGAAAGGAGGACAGCTATCGCCCTCAAGGGTAAAAATCTACTATTATATAGTGAGGGGACTCTGAAAAAGGTAGCATATGTAAACTAGAGAAATTTTAAACTCACTTTACATTTATACCACACAATTAATTGCCCTATGTTTTAAATGTACTGTGAACCATCAAGCAAACTGAGAATATTGAATCTAATCTGAAAAGATGGGTTTCAGAAGATTTACATAACTTATACACTTATTTTATTGATATCTACTTCTGTATTTTGCATTTACTACCACTCCACTATTGGTATTTGGCTTTCACCAAGTGTGGCCAAAATGAGAGCATCTTTCCCCTCCTCAATTTTAATGATTTTTTATTTTTTTTTACCATTACAAGGACAGAAATGATAATTAGTAAGAAACATTTACATTTTTAATCCTTGATTTAGCACAAGCCCTCTCTTTGTAAGTATTAAATCTTGTAGCACTGGCAGGTTTCCGGCATTTTATGCACTGGATTTACATATATCCATATTTTTCTAAGTGCAAAATAATTGCGTATGTAACCATTTAGTTAGTAGTTAGTGCAGTGTGAGACTGTTTCACTACCTTCAGCAGGTTAACAATGTCATTCAATATACAAGCGCTAGGAACATTTTAAAACTTTACTTCACGTTAATGTCTTTATTAAGGATTAGAGGCAGTGCACTACACATGGGATATACTCTAGTCTGGACAGGAAAGGCAGACAGACACCTAACATTTAAATGGTTAGGCTCCTCCTCCCCTAGGTATAACTCAGAGAGCTCCAAGCCACAACCCCAGAAAAAATACACAAGCCAAGTAACTGCAAAATATATTTAATAAGTAGGGTGGAAAATATGTGCACTGTCTCTAATCCTTAGGAAAAATAAATTTACGATAAGTAAAATTTTAATGTTTCCCTCCAGATTAGAGGCAGTGCACTACCCACAGGATAAACAAGCAATACCTTAAGGGTATAATGTTTTTTGCAAATCTGAAAGAGTAGTGGAAGCACCAAAAGCCCCCGAAGCAGCAACAGCCCTGCACCTGTAAATGCAGAGGAGAACCATTAGAAGAAGACCTGCACACCAGTTAAATCTTAAACCATTGTGTTGAGACCCTTTGGATGCCATCATACCCCTCTTCTATCCTTAAAGAAGGACAAACAAGCTGTCTGAATGACGAAAAAAGGCTTGTCTTGTACAGGTAATACTGCAGAGTGTGTTAAACATGCAGGCCTTAAAACTTTCTTCTGTAACGTTTCAAGGAAATACCGTATTTATCGGCGTATAACACGCCCCGGCGTATAACACGCACCTCATTTCCAGAAGGAAATTCCAGGAAATTTCCACCTCTCCCATAGTATTCCCCCCCCTCATCCCATAGTGTTCCCCCCCCTTTCCATAGTAATCTCCCCCCCCCCTCCCATAGTATTCTCTCCCCCCTCCCATAGTATTCCCCCCCATAATATTCTCTCCCCCCTCCCATAGTATTCTCCCCCCCCTCCCATAGTGTCCCCCCCTTTCCATAGTATTCTTCCCCCCCCCATAGTATCCCCCCTTTCCATAGTATTCTTCCCCCCCCATAGTATTCTCCACCCCCCATAGTGTGCCCCCCCCCCCCCCTCCCATAGTGTCCCCTAGTGCACTTTCCCTCTGTCCCATATTTACTTACCTGTCTTGAAGCGTGGGCCGGCTTCACAGCGCGCACCGCGGAACTGGAACTTAAATTTCAGGTTCCGGTTTCCGGCGGGACTGAAAGGAAGTGTGCACACAATAGTGTGCACACTTCCTTTCAGTCCCGCCGGAAACCGGAACCTGAAATTTAAGTTCCAGTTCCGCGGTGCGCGCTGTGAAGCCGGCCCACGCTTCAAGACAGGTAAGTAAAGTAGGATATCGGCGTATAACACGCACCCATGATTTTCTCCCTATTTTCAGGGAGAAAAAGTGCGTGTTATACGCCGATAAATACGGTAGGTAAAATTGTTGCAGTTCAATTCCCTGAATTGTATAAGATGTAGAGAGATGTAGAATAAACTTTTGGAAGAAAGGGAAGGATGAAGAATAAGAACCACTTTATCCAAATGAAACGTCAGATAAGGAGGAGATGAAGCCAAGGCCAAAGGTTCCCTCAGATGTTTAGCTACCACAGGACTGTCTTACATGGAATATATTAAGACAGCAGTAATCCAAGGGCTCCAATGGGGTTTCACAGAAAGCTGAAAGGATCCAAATTCAAATCCCAAGGAGGAACCAATTTCCTGATGGTAGAAAGGAGTCTGGACACCACTCTGGATATCAGAGGATATGAGTCTAGGTCTCTAAATGAGAAAAGCGCTTAAAACAGAACTAGAACTTTCAGAGATACCAGTCATAAGTCTTAGGCGAATCCTAAATGCAGGAATTTTAGGATATTAGGAATCGAGGTTAACAGAGGGTCTTCCTTAACACCAAAAGTAGAATTGTTTTCATATACTGGAGTATACGGAACAGGAGGAATTCTTCTTAGCTGTAATGAATGTGTCAATGACTTCCGTACTCAGCACTTTTAGAACTCAGGATCTGGTGTTCAGATATCAAGATGTGAGATGGAACCTGTGCAGAGTCTGAAGAGGGACCCGGTTGTGTTCCAGAAACATATCTTACACTAGAACCAGTCAAAAATCATTATTTGGATAGGTTGAGAAGAATCAAAACCAAATTCTATGAGGCCAAAATTGAACATGTATTCTTGATATGTCCAAAAAGTAAGGATTGTTTTAACAGAAACATTGGGGAAAAATGAATGCCAGATTAAAATCCCATAGCATCGCCAGTGCCTCGGAAGAAATTACAAATAAAAAAAAATATGGGTTTACTGCTAGATTGAGAGAAACATTTCTATAGATCTTTTAATTTACTTTTTGAAGCCAACAGAACTCTCTCTGGTCTTCCAAATTTCTCTACTATATTTGAAAAATCTGGTGAGAGACCAGCCTTCTTGTTAAGAAAGTGTCATTTAGCATATTGTTTTTTCCTCTTATGTGGACGTTAGAATTTGATAGCAGATGAAGGTCTAACCAGAGAATGAACCTGGCGAAAAACTGTTCCAGGAGTAGAGAACGAGTCCCTCCCTGATGATACACATCCACAACTGCTGTTGAATTGTCCATTCTTATCTGCACATGTTGTCCTTGGAGACATGGTCTGAAGAACAGAAGGAGTAACCAAATAGCTTTAGTTCCCTGAGGTGGATTTTTTTGAATACTGATGCCTCCATTTTCCTTCCGTCAACTGGGTACACAGATGAGCTCCCCAGCCAAATATTAAAGTGTCCATGTGATTATCACAAAACTGTACAATTAAAAAGACAGACACTCTGTAAGAAATTGAGATGTTGTACACCAGCAGAAACTCAGTAAAGTCAAAGACTCTAGTCTCATCAACGGGTTTAGAGTGACGTATCCATGTCCACAGTAAAATATAAAATATATATATTTTTCTGCAATGGACTCATTCTTGCCTTAGACCATTTGTCTGTCACACTGCTCCCCTTATGGAACAGATATCTGAGAAAGTTCCACAAAGGTGCTAATGGAATTTGTTATTTTTTCCTACGGGCAGAAAAAAATAAAACAAAAACATCCATCTGAATAATGGTAAAATTCCTTCTGAATATATATATATATATATATATATATATATATATATAAATAAAACATCTCCACAGGTCCTTGCACACTGACTATTCTTTATAATGCTGGGTGCATCTTGCAGCCATAGCCAAAGTATGAATGTAAACAGTAAACGGCTTGCACTCACTGTCTTTTCGTAGTAAAATTCCTTTATTCAGTATTCATGTAAAAACAGATCAACGTTTCAGCCCTCATCCGTGGCTTTCTTCAGGATCAATGCATGTCTAATACAGATTACAAACTGACTTATAGAGCATGTTCATTAGTAAATAAGAAATAAATTGATTAGATAATTGAAAAATATTCACTCACCACTGGTGATTTCGAATTTCCTCCCCGCGTCCATCAGGACGAAGTGCGCATGTGCTAATATACAGCACCTGGAAGTTAGCAATTAGGGTAAACATAAAGTGTCGAAAGAGGCTATCCATCACCAAGAATGAGTGTACGATCACAGAGAGGAATTTTATGGTAGCAATATATAACAAAATATATTGTCTGTTTACATTCTATTGATATTGTGTATAAGTTGCTTCTCAGAGTGCTGACCTTGAGGTTTATCAAGTGACTTATAAAAACTGAAATTCAGCGAAAGTGTTTATACTATGTATCTGTTAAAGCGTTATGTGCTTACACATTTGTGCATGTTAAAGTGCTGACATGTGCTTCTATGTACATTAAAGCGCACTTAGATAGATTTAAAGTGACATATATGCTTCTATGTACATTAAAGTGCACCAAAATTGATTTAAAGTTCCATATATGCTTCTATGTACATTAAAGTGCACCAAAATTGATTTAAAGTTCCATATGTGTTCTATGTACATTAAAGTGCACTAAAATTAATTTAAAGTGCCATATATGCTTTTATGTACATTAAAGTGCACTAAAGATAATTTTAACCCCTTAAGGACACATGACGTGCGACATGTCATGATTCCCTTTTATTCCAGAAATTTGGTCCTTAAGGGGTTAAAGTGCCATGTATATAAATTTGGGTAAAACTATGCATAGAGGTTAGTGAATATTGAAGTGATTAACGTGATACAGTGAAGAAAGGAAAACAATAACTTCAAAAACCCATACATTTTTTTCTATGCAAGTCACAATAATTTCTTAAAAATGCAACCAAATTAATGGTCTATATATAATCCTACTAAAAATTATAGGAGTACATACAATACACTTTTAAAATGTTCAAGGCAAGCTGTTTTCTAATAATGATAAATTGTTCATATCTCATTCAGACCTCTAGGTGCAACTGTGTCCAGTTCATGTATCCAAAATGTCTCCCTTCTTAGCAATAAGTTCCCTCTGTCTCCACTTCTTTTTGACAATGCTACGTGGTCTATGGCCATACATTTCAGTGATGAAGGGTCAGTGTTAGGACCTGCTTAGGGGGGTCTGCCTTGACGTTGGCAGGCGGGCATTCCCTCCAATGGCCATTGGAGCAACTAAATGACCTCCATTTGTCTAAATATACATAGGGATTAAGGAGAAAGCGCAGGTAATGTTTTTCTTTTCTTTGGTTTTTACTATATATTGGGGCTGATGTGTGTTGTAGTCCTTGCTGCTTGAGCGCAGGACTTCTCTTTTTGTATACATTTCAGTGATGTTTATGCTCTAAAAAAAAATGATCGTACACTTATTCTTGGTGATGGATAGCCTCTTTCTACACTTTGTTTATGTTTAACCTAATTGCTATTGCACCCGATGTGATATCGGGTTACCACAGCAACACAGGGAGATTCACCACGCAACTTCCGGTTGCGGTATATTAGCACTTGCGCACTTCGTCTTGATGGACGCCGGGGAGGAAATTAGAAATCACCGGTGGTGAGTGAATCTTCAATTATCTAATCAATGCATTTCTTATTTACTAATGAACATGCTATATAAGTCAGTTTGTAATATGTATTAGACCTGCATTGCTCCTGAAGAAAGCCACGGACGAGGGTTGAAACGTTGATCTGTTTTTACATGAATACTGAATAAAGGAATTTTACTACGAAAAGACAGTGATTGCAAGCTGTTTACTGTTTACATACATATACAGAAAAGCATTCGAGTGAAAAAAGTGAGCGTCACAGAGCAAGATATCCCTGTAACACTTCTTTATGACTATAAATCTGTTCTTAGATGCAGGATAGGCCTATAAGTGCCATCTGGTATTTGAAGCAAGAAAAGCCTTGAATACGACCCCATAAACTGTTCTTCTTTTGGTAGAGTTTCTAATACCCTTTTCATTAAAATAACCTAGATGTCATTGAAAAGTACTGAAGCCGTACAGCAAAAA
Source organism: Pelobates fuscus (assembly GCF_036172605.1). Classification (NCBI taxonomy): domain Eukaryota; kingdom Metazoa; phylum Chordata; class Amphibia; order Anura; family Pelobatidae; genus Pelobates; species Pelobates fuscus. Next base: position 237,134,631 of record NC_086322.1, read on the forward strand.
TGAACGGTTACGCACAGAAAACCACTTGAAGGTCGGTTGCTTGACTTCAATCAGTAGCCTCTTTGTATAAAACATAGGATCCAGCTGTTTGTGGATGTGTTGTACCAGTTTAAAAAAAAAAAAAAAAAAAAAAAAAACTAGAAGCCTTCATCCCACCTGTAATGGAATCAGTCTATGATCCTTTTACTCAGAGAAGTTCCTTTTCTCCTTGTTCTTAAAGTCAAATGGATGTCTATTGTTTTTCCAAGCAGAGGGTCTACTTAAGGAATCTCTATCAGAGGCTCTGTTTCTGTAGAAGAAAGTTTTGTTTCACTTTCTTACTTCGATCTTCTGGTAAAACATCCTTACTTTCTGATGTTTGAGCAAGTCATCTTTATGTGACCCAAACAGTCTTTCCTGTTTGGGTCACATAAAGGGATTTCTTAGAAGCTGAATCTGCTGACCAGTTTCTGAACCACTCTGCCTTACTTACTACAATGGAGACACACTTTGTTTAGCAGAAAGATATAAAGTTTCTGATTAAGAAACTTCCAGGAAGTCAAATGCCATTCTGATATTCTGCAACAGATGAATAATCAATTCCTTGAATTCATACAAATAAATCTTCCATAGGGAATCAAGCCAAATTCGTTGTGCCTTAGCCCTTCCTGCAAAGGGGCCTAACTCCGTGCTGCTGTAGTAGAAAACCACTTTCTCAAAGAAGATTCTACTAGTCCCTGGAATCCTGGAGGCAACTAGAATCACCAATAGGAAGTTGGTCTACCCAAATTGAGCAATTGGTACAAAAAAAAAACATTTTTATAGAGAAGATTGTACTTCCATTCCCTAAGAACAAGATCTTTTAGATTAGGCTGCATAGAGGCATCCTCATATTCCAGAAGGCCTTGCACTATGAGACTCAGAGGAAAAATTGGAATCTTCAGTGGTAGACTCACAAAATGAGGACTCAGAATTCATACATGTAACCTCAAAAATAGTATGCCTTCATTACGAATGATAGATTTCTTAGTCTCAGAATTGTTAGTTGGTTCAGACTGTAGTGATAACTGTGTGATTGCATGGCACCTGATTTTTTTTGCTCAAACAAGTTTGATGTGAACTGATAAGAAAACATGCCAGGAAGGAGGATACTTAATGGAACACTCCAGACCCCTATTAACCCCTTAAGGACCAAACTTCTGGAATAAAAGGGAATCATGACATGTCACACATGTCATGTGTCCTTAAGGGGTTAGAGAAACTGTCACTTTAATTTAAACTGGTTACTCCCTCTTGGTTGTCAATCAGATAACAGGTGCGGTACTTCCTGGTCTGGTTATCGTTAGCACTGAAATTAAAAGCAGCAATTGCCAGAGCACCTGCCTTGCAAAGAATTCACATTGATTGAAACAGACACTTCCAAGTCTATCCACTAAACAGTGATTTTAACTTTTTGTATCTCGGCAGTAGAGTGTCTCTTTAAGCCTTTCCAGCTTCTTAGACGCGAACGTAGAACCTTCTTATAGCCGTACGGCTGGGCTGCACACAGGAGGAACAGATTGAATTGGAAGACATTTTACAGCTCAAGTATAGACATACTGAAAACAAACCAGTGAGTAAGAAGAAGAAAAAAAAATGTTTTAATTTTTTTTTAAATTTCAGGCAAGAGACCAGAAGACAAAGGCAAAATATCTTGCCTTCATGGCCTCTGAGTGTGCTGGAGGGCTGGTGAAAGCACACTACAACAGAACTCAGAGCACCTGGCAAACAGATTGTTGCTGCTGGGTTTTGACATCCTCCATGGTCCTGGAAACCATTAAAATAATTTAAAAAATGTTTGCACTTGAAGTTGGAGATCCCATTGAGCGTGCACATTGTGCTCCGCTATCTCCCAGTGGAACACATCACAACCTGTGTGCGTGTGTGTTCCACTGCCAGGACCTCCCAGCCTGTGCACAGAGCGCACCTTTACCATTGCTGGCACCTGTCTCGGCACTTGGCGGAAAGAGTAGAATGTGAACACAGGCATCCGGCGAGTGTTCCATCTAGGAGCAGAGGAGAAAGCCAGACTCATTCTGCATCCTCTGAATCAGCCCGGACAGAGCCCTCCTCAGCCGCACCTGACTCACCTTATCCTGGAGACACAAAAGTAAGGGCCTGCTATCCTGCCGAAGGCCGGCAGAGAACTGGGGTTGTGGCTTAGAGCTCTCTGAGTTATACCTAAGAGAGGAGGAGCTTGGAGAGGAGAACAACCATTTAAATTTTAGGTGTCTGCCTGCCTTTCCTGACCAGACTAGAGTAGAGTATATTCCATGTGTAGTGCACTGCTTCTAATCTGGGGGGGGAAAAAAAGCTGTAAATTAAGAAACATTAGATTAAAGCCATCAGCATCTCTGGGATCCTGAGCGATTTGACAATGCAGCCAGGCCTTCCGCAGTTAATCATAGGAAGAGATCCCACATTTTAGAAAGACAAATTTGTTTTTGTCCGTACTCACCTTTTGTGCTTTCAGTCTGGTAAACCTTCTCATAATCCCTGACTGCTTCTTCAAATTGTTCTGTATCAATGCAGCTGAAATGAACAGAACCAGGGAAGGAAAATTTTCACAATCTTTAATGCGCAAAGAATGCTTTGAAAATTAAGCAGCCTGGTCACTTGGCCATTACGCAATATAGAATAAAGGTGTGCTGTGTTTGTAAGACTATAACAATTTTTTTTTTCAAATTGTGTAAAAGATAGCATATATAAATTGCACATAAATATACAAAGTGTCTTTGTGCATAAATCCTCAATACTGTGCAAACCATTTGCAAAAGTGCATATAGTGAAAATAAAGCACTTGCAATAATATGTTGCTTAAAATTGCAGGCAGCTGTGTTTCATCCAATTGAACTCAAAGATAAAAATAGAAAAAAACTGTGTAATCCTATATTTGTGTACGGGATTATGAAAGGGGCGTACATTCCAAGTAGGTTTAATTTTGACAAATGATAGTCGGTTGAGGTGTGCCGAAACCGACGAGAGGCTAGGCCTGCAAAAAGAGGGCCCGCCTGGTTATAATGATATGTGAAGAGGGTGTGGTGGGAGGGGAACTTCCGGAATCGACGAAGACAGGTAAGCAGGGGTTTGCTGGGATTATATAGGCCTAAAAATCCCTCCCACAACTTCAGGCATACGCCTTCTATATAAATAGTATTTGTATTATAATGTGAAGAAACACAAGTGGAGAGCAGATGAGCCTGCTCTAACTTCTCAGATTACTTTTTTTTAGTAGAAATGTAATTTATGTTTTATTATGTCCGTACGGACTACAGTATGTAGGACGGACTAGAAGACCTCTGAATAAAAGGATTTATGAACATATTTACAATATAAAGAAAGGCTTTAATCAACAAAGTGTGTCAGCCCATTTTCAGAAATATCACAACGGAGATCCAAAAGGTCTAGTGTTCGTAGAAATCCAACTAGTTAACAAATCTTGGAGAGGGGAAATTCATACCTTAAATATAGGTAAAGAAGGAATGAAATGGATGCATAGGTTAGAAACTCTAGAACCAAGAGGTTTAAATGCTGAGTTCGATTTGTATAACTTTTTATAAGTTTTATATCATTTTGACATTATTAGTTTTTTAGCCATTTTTTTTGTAACATTTCTAATAGAGAGACGTTTTAAGAGTACGTGCAATAATATGTCTCTCCTTTTTTGCTTTTCCCTGGTGAGATATTTTAGGTAAAAGGGTATATGATTTGGTGATACCCACTAGAGAGTTTGTATTGTGTTTAGATTAAGATTTTATCTTTTGTATAAATTATGTCCTTTACTGCAGGCGATATTCCACCGGTTAGTAGCAAGGTTTTGTGCTATGTTTTTAACAAGTGGACCTGAGAGGAGACTTTTCATATGGACTAAGTAATATATAGTTATATATTCAAGAAGTAGTTTTAATCAGTGTACAATGATTGTTGATTTTAAGTAAGAACCCACCAAGTTGAACAGACTTTAAATATGGATTGGCAGGATATGAGGAAATGAACTGAGGAAGTCGACAGGCGAAAAGCATCATCACGCATACGCCATGTCACGTGAACCGGACGCTAATCCCGCCTCCCGGAAGTGTTCGTGTAAAGTGTTGGAGAGCTCAAAGTTCCGCAGCCAGCAGCAGACAGGATGGTCTAAGGACTCAGTGCACGACATATTCAGAAAAAGGAGTAGCTGTGGGAACGTCTTTTAAAGGTTTTATGTCAATAAAGAATTGAGATTGTATCCCTTGCTGGCGTCTTGTCCTGCATCATTGACCCACAAAGTGATTTACACATGCTGAGAAGTGAGGCTTATCTGCTCTCCACTTGGGAGTGTTTCTTCACATTATAATACATATACTATTTATATATAGGATTACACTATATTGGATGATACACAGCTGCATGCAATTTTAAGCAACATATTATTGTAAGTGCTTTATTTTCACTATATGCACTTTGGCAAAAGTTTTGCATAGTATTGAGGATGTATGCACAAAGACACTTTGTATAGTTATGTGCACTTTAAATATTATATATATTAAACCCCTACCTACCCCCCCTCACCCTAAAAATAGTGAGGGGGGAATAAAAGAAATAAGTACCTGTATAAAAAAAAGGGAGGGAGGACTCCCATTCTCATTTAGGGCCCCCACCCGGCACGAATAGGATCGGAGTTTGTTTCATTCAAATTAAATTCTGATCCGAACAAAGTCCCGAATTGCGCCCCAACGCGAATGGAGAAACTGTTGTCATTCTGTTTGAATGCAATTCGGTAGTTTTGCCGGCGTTCTGTCCAAGTGACAGGACGTTTAGGAAAACTGAAAGGAAGCATCACAGGAACACAGAGGAAAGGTAAGAGTTGTGGGAAAATTTCTCTGACCACAGGAAATGAAGCACACTTTTCTCCTCCGCTGGTCAGAGATGGTCAGGCGTAGGAAACCTCCATAAGACAAATAGTCCCTACTTTGTCTTATGTTTTAAAGAAAACTAGAGCAGACAGGAAGAAATGAAGAACAAATCCTGACAGAGTTCAGCATGACAGTGCCGCTTCAAGAGTTAAATAACTTGTTACTGTTTATGCAGCCCCAGCCACGCCTCCCCTGGCTGTGACTCACACAGTTTGCATGAAAATAAATGGTTTCAGTTTCAATCAGAAGTGACTTACTTTAAAGGTTTTTATCTTCTGCTCTGTAAATTTAACTTTAATTTCATACAGGAGGAAGCTACAGGGTCTGGTAAGCTATTAACAGAGCAGGAAATAATTTCTAAATTAAACCGTATACTCAACACAGGAAGTCTAAACATTAGACGGCTCTTTACAGGAAGTGTTTGAACGGCTGTGTAAGTCACATGCAGGAAGGTGTGACTAGGGCTGAATAAACAAAGGGATTTAACTCCTAAATGGCAGAGAATTGAGCAGTGAGACCTATACAACAAAACTGCTTCATTAAGCTAAAGTTGTTTTGGTGACTATAGTGTCCCTTTAAACTCACATCATGTTACCACTGCTTACCACTGTGCTCTCCGTAAGTAGGCTTTGATGTAACTGTCATCCAGCTTTATGGCGTTTGTACAATCTTCTATTGCCTCATCTAGCTTCTTAAGCTGTAAAAAACAAACACAAAAGCAATTTCTTAAGAAACAAAATCGAGTGATGAGGTACAAACATCCCAATATTTTGAGTTAATCTACGATAACCTCTAGAGTCAAATGCCAGAAGGTGCCTAAGGATGTTCTAATGATAAAAACATTGTGGATTACGGTTTAATACTTGGTGTTCTGCACAAATAAAGTGGAACTTTTTTATATATTTTTTGTCATTTGTGCTGAAATTAATGCTTCCACAGTTATACGTGAAAGTTAGTGTCAATTTACACTTTGCTTTGAATGGCTCACACAGACTCTAAATACTGGTAGATAATATCCCAAATCTGCAAACTCCAAGCATTAATGTAATTTACTTATAGTATTTAGGAGGCAAATCTTGTAAATATTATTAGAAGTATTTCCTTGATCAGAATGCAAACTAGTGTAGATACAAGAAAAAAGTAAAATTGCTAAACACATAGGTTAAGCGCGCTTTCTGAAGATCATGTCTGCCTCACAAATAATTGCTTCAAATAAGTGAAGAATCGCGTAAAAACATGGCATTACGGGATGCTACATTTTTAATTATCAGTGGCTGATTTTTTTTGTTTTTAATGCTATATTAATTTCAAAAACAGTAACGAAAACTACCACTAAAATTGTATAAAATGGTTAGCTATCAATTTGGCTAACAAAAATTGCGGGGAGGACATGAAAATAACTTCCATCCATAAAAGGGGGAGCTACTGATTAGCTTAGAGCATCAGCAGACCATTCAAGCCAATCAGCGCATCCAGAAGCTCGATGCCATCTGGGGTTAATTGGAGATTAGCCCTGTAGCAACCTTTGGGGTTAAACAGTTGAAGAACGGTTTAATCCCTTAAAGTAAGAAAGCGCCTGGGGGAGCTTCTGCCATCATAACTTTATTTAGATTAAGTTGTTATGATGACCAGAGTGTCACTTAAATGGGTAAGGTAGTTTATTTTTTTTCTTCTTAAAGGGACAATCCAGGCACCCAGACCACTTCTGCCCATTGAAGTGGTCTGGGTGCCATCTCCCACCACTCTTAACACTGCAAGTGTAATTATTGCAGTTTTTATAAACTGCAATAATTACCTTCCAGGGTTAAGTCCTGGTAGACAGCCACTAGAGGGACTGCTGTGTTCTTAGCACACGAAAAGTGTTTTAAACGACGCTGGACATCCTCACGCTAGGCATGAGGACCTCCAGCATCCCTGGAATCCCCATAGGAATGCTTTCCTATGGGAGGTCTATTGTGAGCGCAACCACTGCCGAGCATGAGGTCTCCCCTGCCAGCATCAGGGGAGCGTGGGCCGAGCCTCAGTCCCTCTGCGCTGGATTCAGGTAAGTCACTGAAGGGATTTTAACCCCTTCAGCAACATGGGATGAGAGGTGGGATGGAGAGGAGCACTACAGGGTCCTGCAGTGCCAGGAAAACAAAACAGTTTTCCTGGCACTGGAGATTCCCTTTATATTTCGAATACTTCATTAAATATTTAATACTACAGTATTAAATAAAACACTGGCACACAGATAATGGATGTATAGGTTATTTTGCACAGACAACCATGTCTGACAACAGTGAAAGACTAACCTTTGCATTTACAGTGCCGCGGTTACAATACAGCTTTGCGTTTGTTTTGATATTGTTGGGATCTATGCAAAGTGCTTCTGAGTAAAGTTTGTAGGCCAACTCATAATTGCCATCTTTAAATGCCTGGTTTCCTTCATCCTTCTTGACTTTCAGTGCTTTAGCATTCTGAAAAAAAAAAGAAAAAAAAAAAAGAATGTCTTCCCAGTTAGGTCCACACGTGAGCAGAGCTTTAGACTAGCAGGGTTATTCACTCAAGTGGGAATTCAAATGTAGGACGAAATAGCCAAACTGGAAAGAAGTCACCTGTTTCAAGTTTGGCTATTTTGGCTTTAATCTGAAATACACTTTGAATTCTCACTTTAATGAATAACTCTGTTGGACAAATACCCTAAAATAGTATAACACATATTTTCTGTCATACCAACAGATAATACTAACTGACCAGAAAGGGTGTATTAACAGATACCACATTTCAAATATAGGCTTCAATATTCCTCAAGCTGCTTTATGGGAATAAGTTACCAATGCACCATCACACTTCAACAGTACTGCATTCCATATAAAATCCTTTGTCCATGCTGGGGATGGGGGTGGGGGTGGGGGGGTGCTCTATCAGGACTGCTGCTAATGAACACACTCTTAATCACTCATGGAAGTGGAAGTATGCTCTACCAGAGTGTGCCTGCCACTTCCACTAGCTCAGTAGAAGTAACAGAAGGAGTAAGAAAACTACCTTGGCTGTTATATTGACTGCCAGGGAGGTGTTTCTTAATTAAAATTATAAAAAGTGCTAATTTGAGGGCGTGGCTTGGCAAGCAACGCGGATGGTTGCACTGATCTGAGCTCTGCAAAACGCTAGCCCAAAAAGCGAAGAAAAAAAGCATACAACACAGCTAAATGGTGTCCCCGGTACCCCCCTCAGCATGGCAAGCCAGAAACAGAAGAAGCAGGCTGACAAGACGGACAGACGTGTTCTTTGCGGCCCGAGCATCGACACCGCGTGGTACAGGCCTAACTGACCCGGATCAAGATGGCGACGGCGGGAACGACACCTTGCCGTTGCAAAACTCCCCCGGAACCCACAACTTACCTGTGACCCAGGATTTTCTACAAAGCTGTCTGGAGGAAATGTCTTGCAAGATACTGACATCCATACAAGGTACCCTGAAGGAGCTCCATAAAGATCTACAGGAGCTGGGGTACAGGACAGCACGTGCCGAACAGCGCATAGAGGAGCAAGCGTCTGCACACAATGAAGTGGCGGATCAATTGCAAACCCTGCAGCAGCACATGGAACAGACACAGCGTAAGGTCATGGACCTGGAGGATCGATCAAGGCGACAAAACCTGCAAATTCGGGGCATACCGGAAGAGGCGAAACAGCAGGACCCCCATGTATACCTCATAGAATACTTTAAAGCACTAGCACCTGATCTACCTGTGGAGCTACTACTCATAGACAGATACCATAGAGTCCAAAAACCATTGTTCCTGCCACAAGACACTCCCAAGGATGTGCTCATCCACCTACATTACTTCCACGTGAAGGAGGCCATACTACAGGCCACTAGAGTGGGTAAAGACCCACAGCAAAAATACAGGAACGTGAAAATATTTACGGACCTGTCAGCAGCCACGCTGCAAAAGAGGAAGGAATTTAAGGACATAACAGAAGCACTGCGCCGCAATAACATCCAGTACAGATGGGGATACCCGATACGCCTCCTGATCAGGAAAAATGGAACGGTGACAACCGCCAACAACCCAGAGGAGGGCCGCAAACTACTACACAGCTGGAACATCACGCTACCCCAAGACGGGAGGACCAATACAATGCAGACCAGGTTGTCTCCAGAAAGGAAGAGACACAAAAAATGAACTGGTGTACGGACTTGAGAATTGAAATGCGTACTAAGGAAGACACGAGACGGAGTTGCATAGATGTCATGTTGCAAGTACAACTTACACACACACTAAACACAAACATATCCACACACTCACCCTTGTCACACAATTATGTAGTGAAGAAGTGGCATTTAGACGTGCCAAGCACCCACTAGGGAAATGTGAGCGACGAAAACATTGACCAGACAGACCACATTTAAAAAAAAAAAAAAAAATTCTAAAAAAGGGACGCAAAGGGCTAAGGCCCCAAAAATGGCAACATTCCTACTGCAGAGACAACTCCTACACATTCAACCACTAAGTGCACCTCTTACACCCACTTGATGGCACGAAACGCAAGCGCTGCCACACACATTTAGGAAGACAGCGCACACTGGGCATAGCGCGCTCACCCAGTACCCCAACACATTTCCACACTAAGCGATAACCACGCTCCACCTGGCACTACATAACTGGTGCCGGACCCTTCAGTGGGACATGCTTATAGATGTTACCATAAGTGTATATGTTATTTATGTTGTAATGTTTTATTTAAATGTTCTGAATAATGGTTGCATTACTGTTACCCCCCACCCCCCCCTGCACACCCACCTTCCCTATCCCCCACCACCAGACAGGAACAAGACCCCAAAATTAACCTCAACAAATGGAAACACGGGACTCATGGTGAGGTAGCATCCCACCGGATAAGGACACAAAGGGACTCACTGAACACCTGGATACTCGATAAGGGGACTCAAACCCACAACCAAGGGAGACGTTTAGAGGAGGGGGTGATGGGCGGCTTAACGAGACCCGGACAAAACATTAACGACGTACTAGCAGACAGGACCCCAGCACCTATAGTATCACACAATAGATTATAAAAATATACTGTCATAATGTTAAAGGGTTAAACACCCCGGTTAAACAATATTGCCTGGCGAGAGACCTGCGCAGAGACCACCCAGACGTGGTGTGCCTCCAGGAAACCCACCTCAAAAAGGCAACCACCCTGGCACACACGCTATACCCCATACAATTCCACAGCACCTTCACATCCAAAATCAAAGGTGTATCCATTCTTATTAGTAAAGATGTGTCATTCAAGCTCTTATACGAATCTATAGACAAAGAGGGAAGATATATCATACTGGTCTGTGAAATCAACAACCTAGAACACACGATAGTCAACCTGTACGCACCAAACACAAACCAGAGAAATTTTATGCACAAACTGATCACGAAATTTACACCAGTCCAGAGGGGCATCACGATAGTGTGCGGCGACCTAAACAACATACTAGACCCTAGATGGGACACCACAGTGCAGCCCAAAACCCCTAGATCAGCCACCCTCACAAGAGAATGCAAACCGTTGACACGATTACTGGGAGAACATGACTTGTATGACGCGTGGAGAGTGCTGCACCCGGAGGAGAGGGACTACACCATCTTCTCTCGGGTGCACAACACTTATTCGCGAATTGATGGGTTTTATATAAAGGGCACATTCCTCAATCAATTAACAGCATGCTCAATAGGAACCATCACATGGTCTGACCATGCCCCAATAACCCTAGAATTACGTGATGCATATGACTATAAACACCGAAGTCCATGGCGACTCAATGAATCGCTGTTAACAGACCCACAATTCTGTAACCACATTGAGGCAGACATTCAACACTATTTTACTGAGAACAAAGCCACGGAAATCACGCCAGAAACACTATGACAAGCGCATAAGCCAGTCATCAGGGGACTTTTTATAGGGAGAGCCAGCGCCTTGAAACGGGCATCCCAAACAAAAAGGAGAGGATGGCTGACAGCCCTCTATAATCTGAATAAGCAAAGCCAATTAACCCCGACCCCTCAACTGAGAGACCAGATTAGGGACATGTTAGAAAAAATCAAGGACCACGACTTAACGAAACTAGGATTCAGCCTCCGGAAACTTAAGGCAACACACTACACTCAGGGGAACAGGGCAAGTAAACTGCTAGCCAGGAGACTATCACTTAGGAATGCAAACTCCAAGATAACTTATATCTTGAACCCAGCTGGTGACAAAAAGGTGACACCCAAAGACATTAGCGATGTAATCGCTGACTACTACACAACCTTATACAACTTGAGACAGGACCCCACCACACCCCAGCCAACCCCAACAGACATAGAACAGTACTTAGAAGGAATAGCCCTACCATCCCTAAATGAGGAACAGATAGTATCCCTACTAGCCCCAATCAAGGAGGAGGAGGTACTCCAAGCCATCTCACGTCTCCCCAACGGGAAGGCACCTGGACCCGACGGGCTCACAAATACATACTACAAAAAATTTGCTACATCCCTAGCACCTCACCTAGTCAACCTATTCAATACCACCACCCACAAAGCGGAAGCTCCAGCGGAAATGTTAGGTGCTCATATTATAACTCTGCCCAAACCGGGGAAATCGCCCACATGTAGTCAAAATTTCAGGCCGATATCGCTACTCAATACCGATACCAAGCTTTATGCAAAAGTGCAGGCCACTAGGCTCACCCATATCCTCCCCACACTGATACATAATGACCAGGTGGGTTTCACCACAGGCCGACAGGGTTCTGACAACACGAGAAAGGTGATAGACCTGATGCACAGTCTACACAGGAGCCCAGAGGGAGGCGTACTGCTCTCACTTGATGCCGAAAAGGCATTTGATCGCCTCAACTGGTTGTTCCTGGAAGGCGTACTCCAGAAGTACAAGTTTCCACTACTATTTATAAAAGCAGTAAGGGCGCTGTATTCACACCCCATGGCCAGGGTACTTAACGCAGATTTTGTATCCAAACAAATTACAATAACCAACGGATCGAGGCAGGGCTGCCCATTATCCCCACTGCTGTATATCCTAGCATTAGAACCACTAGCAGCAGCACTACGAGCGGAACCATCCGTACACGGCATCACCTTAGGAGACAGAGTATAAGCTTAACTTGTTTGCAGATGACATTTTAGTAACTATCACACAGCCCTTGGTTTCTCTGCCTAACCTGATGGCGCACATAAAAAAACATACGGAGAAGTGTCGTACTATAAACTGAATGTTACAAAGACGCAAGCCTTAGGGATACACTTAAGCGAAAGCCTCACGTCCAGACTGACTGCAGCGTTCCCCATGGACTGGAGACATGACTATCTGACATTTCTAGGGATAAAACTCCCAAAAAACCCTGCCCAACTCTTCCAACACAACTATGTACGATTGCAAAAAGAATTTGCGGACACCATACAAACATGGGGAGGGAAATTCCTCTCATGGATAGGGCGCATAGCGGCGGTCAAAATGACACTTATGCCCAAAATCCAATATCTCTTCCGCACGTTACAAATACCTAAAGAACATACAACATACCCTCGACACTTTTATTTGTGAGGGGAAAAAAGTAAGGGTGGCTACAGGTACCCTACAACAAACAGTACACAGGGGAGGACTGGGCCTACCAAACGTGACAGCGTATTCCAGGGCACAACATAGCACAAATTAACCGCCTAACTGACGCTCCACAATGGGTAGCCATAGAATCCCACTGGGCCCCCCGGAAGGACCTCCGAGCAATAATGTGGCAGCAAAAATGCCCCAGAAATATTCATGACAACCTTCTGCCTAGCACCCAAACCCTACTGCGGGTTTGGAGCAAGATGAGGAACAAACTAGTGACAAAACCGTCATTGCCTCTGGCCACGCCAATGCAGACCATAGGGATGGAGATTCCGACATTCCCATGGGAAACCTGGGTGAGGGAGGAATACATCACGTATACCAGGTAATAGACAGGGGGAGGCTAAGACGACATGCCCACTAAGACGACATTCTCATACCTCCAACTAAAATCATATGTAGCAGACAAGCTAGGAGATAACCCAGAACCTGAGGACGTAACAAGCATGACCAATTTTGAGAAACAATGTGTAGGAACCACACCACTAAAAAAGACAATGTCCTGGGGCTACAAGGAGCTTGTCCTAACGCAAGCACACACACTAGAACAGATTAAACGTGCATGGCACGGCGAACTGGGACAGACAATCCCAGACGACGAATGGGAAAGAGCCCACTCTGTCCACCGGGGGCTCACACCGTGCTCTACGCACCTAGAACTCCAGCGCAAATTGCTGTACCGATGGTACCTAGTACCAGACAAATTACACAAGATATGGCCCAATACCAGCAACGTCTGCTGGAGATGCGAAAGAGAAGTGGGCACAATGCTACACATCTGGTGGTCCTGTGATAAACTCGGCACCTTTTGGAAAGAGGTGGCACACTTACTCCAAAAAGTATTACCTACCCCAAAGCTAGACAATCCACGAGCGTGCATTCTGTTCATGCAACCAAGGGGCATACCGAAACACACTAGAACCATAATATACCACACTATCATCTCGGCCAACTTAAAGGACCACTCTAGTGCCAGGAAAACATACTCGTTTTCCTGGCACTAGAGTGCCCTGAGGGTGCCCCCACCCTCAGGGACCCCCTCCCGCCGGGCTCTGGGGGGAGGAAGGGGTTAAACTTACCTCTTTCTCCAGCGCCGGGCGGGGAGCTTTCCTCCTCCTCTCCTTCTTCCTTGCGACGTCATCGGCTGAATGCGCATGCGCAGCAGGAGCCGCGCTCGCATTCAGCCGGTCGCATAGGAAAGCATTTACAATGCTTTCCTATGGACGCTTGCGTGCTCTCACTGTGATTTTCACAGTGAGAATCACGCAAGCGCCTCTAGCGGCTGTCAGTGAGACAGCCGCTAGAAGTTTTGGAGGCTGGATTAACCCTCAGTATGAACATAGCAGTTTCTCTGAAACTGCTATGTTTATAAAAAAAAAAGGGTTAATCCTAGAGGGACCTGGCACCCAGACCACTTAATTAAGCTGAAGTGGTCTGGGTGCCTAGAGTGGTCCTTTAATGATCTCCAGGCTATGGAAAAAAAACAACACCCCCCACAACAGACAATCTGATGAAGCAAGTGGACCAAAATTGGGTATATGAGTTAATGACAACAACACAATTCGGATACTGCATGAGCGTTAAAGAAGCTCACAGGGCATGGGAAGCATGCACAAAACCCGCGTTACCAGTGTCAAGAGCAGACCAGCCCGCTACGTAGCCTAATGTGGGCACCCCAAACCAAATGATACTGTAGGTAGCATCGACAATGACTTACTGAAGTGAGGCATGCCCCCCCAGCAGGAGAAAATCCCACATTGGTAATACCACGCCAGTAATAGGCATTCACCTCTGCTCATAAACATGGCAAAACACCCAACTAAATAAACCAGACACCGTAGTATACTCCAACAAATATTGCACATGCAAGCCATTGCGAATGTATTGAAATTTAACTTTTAAGAAAATTGTATAAATGATAAGCGTATTTTGGTGTGAAAATGACCATGTAAACAGTCTACCATGTGATCCCCCACCACCTGTCTCCCCCCCCCTCTCTTTTGTACCCCTTACCCATCCTAATGTTATTGAAATGGAAAAATCAAATAAAATCCAAATTACAAAAAAAAAGTGCTAATTTTACATTAAAATAGGAACTTTTATAAAGTGCTATTAAGATGGGATAATCCACACACAGAAAACACTTCAGCAAGCTGAAGCACTTTCTGTTTGTGTACTGGTCATTTAATTTACAGTGTGTACTTGCTTTTGAATCCATACGAAATCTGACTTTCATTTCACTTTAAATAAAACAAATAAATACATTAAAAACAATTCTCCAGGGGGCGGGGCCTGACCGCCGACGGGATCAGACGTGCTCTGTCTGAGCTCCCGCTCCAGGCCCCGAAAATCGGAGCAAACTGGGGGCCAACCGCGAACTTAGAGCCACAACGGTGGCTACTCCGACCCCCAACCATGGGGGTACGCCGGTATAAAGCACAAGACCCTGCCCTGCACGGACATAAACCAGACAAGGGCCCAGAGCTCGCTGGAGCTTGGGCCGGGATGAGACGGATGCTCTCCCGGGTCTCCGGCCGGCATCTTGCTTCCCCCCCCCCCCCTCCTCTGGACCGGGGGGGGGGGGGGGCCATCCCGGTCTGCAAGGGCACCACACACCACCCTAAGCTGGGCCCAAACAATCACCCTGGCATCAAAAATCCACTGGGCAAATCTCCACAAGATGGACGCCGCACGCCAGCCATGTGCGCCTGTAAGACCGAACTGCCCGAGGAGAAGCACACCCAGCACCATCAGACCACCATGACAGCCCACCCCAGGGCTAAGCTGGCGGACTACACTGGGCAAATCAAGGTACAGACCAGGGGCATCAATCAAGCAGGGAGAAATGGGCCACACACAAAGTGGGACCCCACTGACCAAACCTTATTAAGCATTCCCCCAGAACCCTAAAACTACCTGCCCTGGTGAAACAAGCCAGAGGGACAGAAACAACAAGCCACTCACCCTCCACCCCACCGGACACAACCTATACCAGCAGTCTGGACCTAAGCCACCATAACCACTGCCACAGACCAACAAAATGGCGAAGGAAGACGCCACCGCAACACCGGGGCACAAGAGGTGCCTACCAAGCACCAGAGTGGGCTTACACTACAGACAGGAAACCCAGGGTTTGCACCTCGAGACACCCACGGCTCCAGCCTTGTTTCGCGATATTGCTGGGATGCGTGCCTGCTGGGCACACACAACGAGAAGCTCAAATGAACTAACACGATTCAGATGGGCTAGTCCCAGGACTTCACGCTGAGTGTTTGACTTGCTTACCCAACTGGGAATACACACAGATGGTTAAGCTTTACGTGTTCGCTGCATACCATTCCACTCTCCCACTGTATAAGCGCCCTAACTAAACTACTAATCTCAGAAAAGCGACTGTACACATGCTTCAGTTTAACACAGCGACTCCACAGTGACACAGAAAACATCTTGATAATTAAGCGATGACACTCTACATAATTACTAGTTATAAGCCACTGTTATTAATCGACAAACTAATTCATTATGACAAATATAGTTACCCAGCTTGTGGCTAGCTTGTATTACTAACCATAAATTGTGCATATACCTGAATGCTGTACAGCAGTTAACGAATATGTGTTTTTTGTTTTTTTTCAACTGTTTGCAAATGCTGCTGTGGCATTGTTGACATACGAATGTTATTTCACGCACAGCAAAAATAAAGAATTAAAAAAAAAAAAAAAAAATTCTCCTCTATAAACCTTCTGAACATTCTCCTCTATAAATGGTCCTCAGATAAGCCAATATACACAAGCTGTGAGAACACAGGATATTTAATTTAAAGGTCTTGTCTATTACTATAGAGTGAAAATACTGTACAATATTTTGTTCAGCTAGTTGCATGTGGATGCTGCTGAAATGGGTGAAGCTGAAATAGCCATCAATGGCAGCAAAAACCTAGCATCAGGAAAGAAGACCGAATAACAGAATATAGGATGAAGACTCACAGTAGTGAATGGGGCAATACATAGCAGAAACCTTAAATGAACACTATGAGCACATGACTACGACAGCACACTTTAGAGGTTATGGTGGCAGAAATGACCTGGAGTCCCCAAAACTGTTTTAGAACCTGCAATACAAATTTTAACCGGTCACTCAGATTACTGAACAACAAAAAACATGTTTTTATACATGTCAATTGCTCTAGGCCCCAGAAACACTCTTTACTCTATGATTTGGAAAATCTCAATTGAGTCTGAACCTTTGCCCCTAAGCTGACCAGGAGGGATAAAGATGTGTATCAAGGCCTTTCCAAGACATGTATGCCAGCATTCACTGCCAAAGCCCCCAACCCATTACATCCTACCTCCTTTCATCAGGGTTATTGCATATATTGGTCACTACCAAGCAAAGAAAGCCTTGAACTGTATTAACATGCATGGAGGAAGTTCTACACTGTCTCAAACTGCAGTTTAGTAGGCCACCTACTAAACAATTAGAAGCAGCACTATTAAACCATGAAGGTGTAGTGTCACCCTACTTCCAGATTTAGGAATTCTCTCACCATGGCCAACCACATTTTGTTCCTTCGGCAACAACCAGCAAGTGAAAAATTAACTGTAGTTTTAAGTTTTCCTATCCTAAATGTCACATGTTTTGCAGACTGGAGCATTGAAAGCGGTAGATGAGAGGAGTAGGCCATGCCTACACCAAATCCCACTTTTGCCCCTGATATCAGATCCTTCCCAATTGACTTTTGGTAGACAGCCTGTCACGCAGTACAAAAATAGGGCCAATAGGAGAGGAGATGTGACCAATAGCATGTCATTAGTATGAGGAGATCCTACTGATGAAAAATACAAAATTGTTGATTCAGTCTGGGAAATAATATCATGCACATAGTGGGGGATAATAACATTACATAAATAATATGATAATCCTTTTTTGCAACGTAGTCTCACATTTATATAAAACATTTTTATTTTTATATAAACAGTCTATCATTTGTCTTCTAGCTATTTGATTGCTAAGAGAAACAGAAACCACAACATTGATTTCCACTATGGCAAGGTAAAATAATCTGCCATAAACATTGATTTCCTTTTAACTTACTAAACATATTTTTAACTATGGATGGAAAAATTAATGAGAGTGGAGGATAAGCTAGCATACAGCCACAATTTTTACTTGATTTAAAAACAAAACATTCGCAAAACAAGAAAAACAAAACACTGCAAGACCAAAACAGAGGTGAATATAAATATATATATATATATATACTCATAAATGAAAAAAATCAAAATGCACTCACAGGTCTTCAAATTAGTGGACAAATTGGTGCTTTATTTGGTCATCAAAAAAGTGATGAAAAAGACCCGGCAGGGTCGAAACGTCGATTGATTTTTGTACACTTTTTTGATGACCAAATAAAGCACCAATTTGTCCACTAATTTGAAGACCTGTGAGTGCATTTTGATTTTTTTCATTTATGAGTATATATATCTGACGCCAGCAATTTGCACCCAGGCACATGTGATATAATTAATTATTTTTGGAGGAGAGTGCCAAGCTTCCATTTGTATATATATATATGTATGTGTGTGTGTGTTTGATTGGCTAAATGGATAAAAGTGTGTAAGAGTAAATGTCTGCAAATAATTATGTACAAGTGTTGTTAATTAGTACAGACATGGCCAAAAGTAGTGCTACCACGAACATCACTTTTTTTTTGGAAAACAATATTTTCTCTGCATGTAAAGATTGACAAAATTATTTTGTATCCACTATTCGTTATTTCAAATCTAATAGAACAGAACTTAACTTTTGATTTATAACTTCACATTTACTGTAAACCGCAAAATATTGGTACACTGAACCTAATTTTTCCATAACACAGCATTTGGAGACAATAGCTGTAATCAAGGACGTTTGGAGCTCTGAATAAGATTTCAACTGGGATTTTGGACAACTCTTCTTGATTATACTGCTCCCGTTCTCCTAGGTTCCATGCCTTATACAAAATTACACTGTCCGTTCTTTCCACAGATGTTTGATGGGATTCAGATGTAAACGCATAGCGGGCCACTTTGGAATTGTCCAATGTATTTTCCTAATCCATTATTTGATGCCTTTTGAGGCATGTTTCTGGTCAATATTATGATTTTACTGTGCCCTGCATAAATGGGGATGGTGTCCCTTTCTTTCAAAGCTTTTTTTTCCCATTCCCTAAACATGGAGTTGTTGTGATTTGACAAAAAGCTCCACTTTTATTTTAGCTGCCCAATGGGCATTATACCAGAAGGACTGTGGTTTGCAAATATGCATGTTGGGAATCCCTAGTCGGAGTTCAGAGTGAATGGTACAGTGCAGTATTTGAATAAAATGCAAGAGTACCAATAATTTTGGCCATTTTTGTATATTTGGAAGAGAGAATAGCTTAAAGGGATACTTTAACAGTTTTGTCACTAACAGGTATTTTGTTTTGTTTTTTTATTTTATTTACAATGCCCAATTGGGCATTACTAATAGATGCCCTCTCCTTAAAACCTGTAAAAAAAGGAAGAAAAAAAACCCCAACAACATCAACAAAACTTTCCTGGAATCCCAAACTAATCTCCACACCGCCTTCCGAAATCATCCATTCACTTGCTCGATCCAATGAAAGGCTTCTCATAGAGAAGCCTTTGAGTGGACCGTTTTCACTGATCAGAGCGCATGCAATTTTGCACAGAATTGAGATTTGGCAAACCATGTCACTTGTGCCAGGAGTGTAACTAGCCCCTGGCATACCAGCGCAAATACAGCTGAATGTATAGGATTTCAAGCATAAATGCTTCACATACAAACTTCTACTCATATGACCACTCCAAATCAATGAAGTGTCAATGGTAATTGGAGTAACCATTTAATCTTAGTGTGAGAAAATGGTGTGAAAACATTCTGCTAATGCAATTTGTGCTGCTCTCCTTCATTTTGGACCATGCTTTGATATTTTAGGAAGGTTGGTCAAGCCCTGATTTGGTTACCTTAGGTTCTTTAGCAAATTGAAGTGAGGAACGGTATGAAATAAAAGGAATGTATATTATACATAAACACATACACAAATTTGCACATACCCTGCATGCCAAACGGGCTTTCTGATGATCAGGGAACATTTTCAAAGCCTGCACAAAGAATTGCACAGCTTTCTCAATGCAATCTTCATAATATAGGCATAGACCTCGCACGTACAGTGCATCTGCGTTGGTGGAGTCTACCCGTAGGATGTCACTGTAGGAGCAAACAGGCTTAAGATGGGATAACAAAAATGGCAAATACTTTTTTTCATTTATCTTTTTTTAATTGTTAACATGACCCACAAGCATCGGGATAATTTTAGAAAGCATGCATGTTAAAATGCTTCCATTAATGCACACAATCTATTCCCTACCTGGCCACAGACTGTGCATCCGGATAGCGGCCAAGGAGAGCCAGACACTCTGCTTTGAGTATTTTGAAGCGATGGCAGGCAGGGGCCAACTCTAAGGCTCGATCCATGCAAAACACAACCTGCCACATAAGACAATAAGCTGAGTATAAACAAAGAAAAAACGATAGCATAATTGCTATATCATCTGACATGAGAGCAGCACTTTTGGTTGTCTAAGAGGTGTGGCGAACATTTGGGAATAAAACCTATTGGCCAGGTGACTAATGCCCAAGAGGTTATAACAGATATTTGCTAACTTAAAAAGAGACACTACGCACTAGAACTTCTATAGTTTAATGTAGTGATTCTGGTGCAAAGAGCCTGTCGTTGCAGAGTCAACACTGCCTTTTCTACAACAATGCTTGCTAAGGACACCTCTAGTGGATCTTCCCGTTGTGGTCTTGCAATCTTTGCTCTGCATTAAGATGCTGAATGCTGAACGTTTGCCATAAAGAAACAGAGCTAGTGCATCTCTATGAGTAGATGCTGACTGGTAGTTACTGCCCCCCACTGTTTTCCTATGGAAAAAAGGGGGGGGGGGGGATAATTTCAGTAGACAAAAATAAAACTTAAATACCTGAAATAGTAGCAGCCTGACTTAGGCTTGATTCAAAATATGTAACAGTAACAGTTCACCTATGCTTTATTTATTAACTGAACCTGCAGTAGCCTGACACACTTCATTCAATAGCTTAAACAGGAGTAGCCTGACATATAATTGATTCAATGTCTGAAATGGTAACAGCCTAACAATTTTGGGGTATTCAGACACATTTATAAGCATCAAAAAAACAAGGCATTAGAGAATGGCATTCACATATGATAGAGTTAAGAGTATAAAATTGTTAGGCATACAATATGTGAAAAAGGATGAAGGTGAATATGAATCATTGTGCTCGGATACACAAGTACATTGTATATAATTTGATAGGGCTCTGTACTGTATTCTGTAGTCTTATATAAAAGAACTAGATACCTTTCAAAGAAAGAAACTAGTCGAGATGAAAGTGAAAAATACATTAGCTGACATATACAAAAAAGATCAAAGATGTTTATGGGGAAACAAGCAGCTGCCAAGAATCACAGAGTTAAGATGTCTGTACCTTTCGAAAATCTCGTTTTTGAAAGTCCTCTTCAGCAATTCGCTCATATTGTAGCACAGCAGCAGCATTCTTAAGCTGTAATGTGACACATTTAGAAACAAAGCTATGAGAAGTTCTTGAACAGTTTTCTACAGAGATGGTTAAGGGACCCCTATAGGCACCCAGACCACTTCAGCTCAATGAAGTGGTCTGGGTGCCAGGTCTCCCTAATTTTAACCTTGCAGCTGAAAACATGGCAGTTTCAGAGAAACTGCTATGTTTACACTGCAGGGTTAATCCAGCCTTAAGTGGCAGTTTCCCTGACAGCCACTAGAGGCACTTCCGCGATTTACACGGAGTAAATCGCACTTATTTGGAGCTGGACGTCCTCATGGACCTCCAATGTCTAAAAAGATCCCCATGGGAAAGTATTGAGTAATGCTTTCCTATGGGCAGGTTTGAATGCGCCTTTGGCTCCACTCGGGAGCTGACGTCGATTGAGGAGGAGAGGTTACCAGTGCCGAGGGAGCCCGGCGCTAGAGTAAGGTAAGCAAATAAATGGTTAATTAACTATTTATTCGCTGCGGAACAGGGCCCTAGTCACCGTTTAGGTGACTATGGCTCTATAGCGTTAGGAATACAGATTCCTAACGCTATAGAGTTGTATTCCTAACGCTATAGTGTTGTTGAAATTGTTGTGAATTACATTCACTCTGATTTTCAGTAAGCCCTCAGACTTGATAAGTATTATGGGATACATATTTATCAAACATTGTGTGACCTATGGTTAGCCACTACTGAATGCATGCGCTCAGCACATACTTTTAGAAAATGATAAAATTTATGATTGTGTGAGCACTGTTAATTCAGGATTTGACAAAACTAGAAGAAAGGAATCCACAACACCTAGCGATACTACTGCTAACACCTACCTTTTCTGAGTATGTATACAGAACTTTACAA
This sequence comes from Pelobates fuscus, assembly GCF_036172605.1. Classification (NCBI taxonomy): domain Eukaryota; kingdom Metazoa; phylum Chordata; class Amphibia; order Anura; family Pelobatidae; genus Pelobates; species Pelobates fuscus. Next base: position 237,156,701 of record NC_086322.1, read on the forward strand.
GGTATATTTATATACAATATACTTATTTGGAGGTAGAACACAAGCATAATAAATGTTTAAATTGAGCAAGCATTTGGTCAGCCACTGAATTTAAATTAAATGAACACTCCACACGCCTGAAGCACTCCAGCTTGAAGTGTTTGGGTGACAAGTGTGTCCTCTTTTGTCATTTTAAAAAAATGCGCATATATCAAGAGAAATTCACACTTTTATAAATTAACCTTGATCCACAACATTACTCTCAATCAGATAAACAGTGCTGTTACTACTCAGCAGTTTAGCTCAGTGAACTCAAGAGGCAGCAGTTGCCCAGAGCACCTGCCATGCAAAGACGTCTCCATAGGCTGCATTAGGAAGTAAAGTCTGGGCTGGGGAAATGGGGAGCGTTTTCTAAGGCTGTAGACAAGAGATCTGCAGATATTGCAAGCTATTATTATATATATCCCCATAGTAAATGCATACATGTTTCCATTGGAGTATATCTACTAAATAATGATATATTTGTATTTTGGCAGTGGAGTGTCCCTTTAATTGTTAGCCTTACGTCCTGTCGAGCCTGCTCGTTATTTGGCTCAAGATCAGCAACTTTCTGCAGGCATCGGGTGGCAGCCATGGCATTTCCAAGTGACAAGTGACACTTTCCCTCTCTTTGATGGCCCTGTAATTTGAAAGGGAGAGTAATTACATCACTTAAACATATGTAGTGTAAATATCAATATGACGCAACACAAAACAGTATTCCTAACACTATATTGTTTTTCTGCCTATGTGACCCCTGCAGCCAAGAAAGGGGTAAAAATCCTAAACCCCTCCACACACCCCCACAAAAAAAACAGCCTAACAACAAAAACCCACTTCCTTTCCTCTCCTCCCCATACAGTTTCCCTCTTATTCGCTTGACTCCCACCTCTCCTCTTTTACATCACCTTACACCCTTTAAAATCTCATCTAAGGAGCAAGTTCATAGATGTGTCCCAGTGTACCAGTTAAATACCTGTATAATCAGGGAGAGAATCCCTGCAGCAGCATAAGATAGCAACAGATCGCAACAAGAAGTAAATTATTTAATTTCACTAAATAATCGGTCACATTTGAGTTCAGATGATCATATTTATTTGTATTTCTTTCTTCAGCTATTTTATGGGTATTTTTATTTCAGTAGGATCTTACCTTGTTGTTGTTTAACCCCTTAAGGACCAAACTTCTGGAATAAAAGGGAATCATGACGTGTCACACACGTCATGTGTCCTTAAGGGGTTAAAGATAGGTGATACTAGGTATGCTAAAACATGTGTAAAACATGTGTAGCATGCCTTCATTGTATCTTATTTTTTCCTGACATGTCGCCAACTAGTTTAAGCCAGGTTTTCTTTTAACTAAATTTTGTAGGAAAGAAATATATAAGAATAGGTTTCTATTTAAAGGAACACTATAGTGTTAGGAATACAAACACGTTTTTCCTGACACTACACTGATAGTCCTGAAATGGCTGTTTAGATGACCAATTCCCCTCTGTTCAAATTAAAAAGGTGATTTTACTTAATATTTCTCCACCAGCATGCCATTTTTGCTGTGTGTGCCCCCACCTCCATGGCTGAGATCAACAGTCATCATGATCTCAGCCAATCCGATAGTAAAGAATTGGTAGGTTTTGGTGCATGTGCAGCATAACAGTGCGCTGCGCCAATCAGCATCTCCTCATAGAGATGCACTGAATGAATACATCTCTATGGGGAACGTTCAGCATCTCCATGCAGAGTGAGGAGATGCTGAATGCCAGTGCTGCAGGAAAAGCAAGCACAACTAAATCATTGCCACTATAAAAATGCTACTAGGCACCAATGTAGACACTGCCATTAACCTGATCTAAAAGAAGATGTGATTTATCAGACAAGGCAACATTCTTCCATTGCTCCATGGACCAATTATGATGCTATAAAATGAAGACGAAAGTATACAAGGCAGAGCCACAGCGTCACAATCACATGTGAAGCTGTGGAATCTACCCTATAAAAGCCTACCTCAGAGCTACAAGATAGGGCGTAACCCAAACAAAAATAGATACAGCAAGGAGACCCTTGAAACAAGGGGATCCCAAGGTAGTAGCTCTGAACACAGAAAAAAGGCACCTAAATAGTACCAGATAGTAAAAAGGAAAAGAGGGAATCGCATATAAAGGGTAGGGGATAGACAGAGTGAGGGGGGGAAGAATAAGCAAAAAACTCCCCTGCTCCACCCTATATCACCCACAGCTTCCTAAAAATAGGAACTGATAGTCCAAACAAAAGTATGTGAAAAATCCCTACTATCATAAGGCAGCCTTAAAAAATCCTATAGGCAGATGGGTTAAACAAAACCATAAATAAATAGCCAAATATATAAGGTCAAGAGAGCACCACACAGAGGACTGGAGCTGCCTATCTAGAGGTCCTAAGTAATCTGGTAAACTAAACTAAATAATCACAACATACTAACTACCTAAGTGCTACCTAAAGTGAAAATAAAAAATAATAAAGAAAAGCGCTTGACGCGCGTTTCAGCGTGATACACGCCGTCATCAGGAGAAAGTTCATAGATGTGTCCCAGTGTACCGGTTAAATACCTGTATAATCAGGGAGAGAATCGGTATGTTGAGAGGCGTGGATGAATGACGTATAGTCACCACGCCCCCTTGCCGCATCATAGCCTATAATGCAGGCCATTGGTTACTAACAGGATCAATCAGTGTTGATCCGACGGGAGACTCCACGCCCCCTTGCCGCATCACGGCCTGTAATGCCGGCCATTGGGTGCTATCAGGATCAATCAAAGTTGATCCGACGGGAGGAGGATGGGTGAGTGACGTAAAGTCACCCCGCCCCCTCTATCACATCATAGTCTGCATAGGGTAATTATACGGCAGGATAAAAATTAATCCACAAGTCATCAGATTCAATGTATTGGGACATTCGATGCTGGTTGGCATACAATGTTGTCAATTCTTGGCAGATATTGGCCAATCCTGACATCAGATGTCCATATTAAGTCAGTGATCTCACCATTCCCTTCTGTTACAGCACGATGAGGGAAGAATTTTAAGGACCTATTGGTACCTAGCCATTTTGGACCCCCCAGTAGTAGCTCTCTCAAGCCGTACCTCCCTAAAGGCACATACAGGTGTGGACACTGTAGTGCCTGCCAGTACATAGTCAAGGAAACTAGGACCTTTTCGGACAGTCTGAATCAGGATCTTCACTCTGTACGGTCTTTTTTCAACTGCCGTACGGAGGGAGTAATCTACCTGTTGATATGTTCCTGCGGAATTAAGTATGTCAGCAAGACTTTCCACCCTTTTAAATTCCGCATTAGGGAACATGTAAATTCAGTCAGAAGGAGATTGGAAACTCCCATCTCAAGGCATATTAAAGCATACCATGCCAACTCATCCAGTAGGATACGCTTTATGGGTATAGAACTCATAACCCAAACCCAACGCAAAGGGGATTGGGATCGTAAGTTAAAGCAAAGAGAATCCTACTGGATCTATAAATTGAAAACACTTTCTCCACAGGGACTAAACGAAGGTTTTTTCGTTTACATCATTTCTATAGATTTATAGTTTTTTTTTAAATATCCATCAACAGAAAATAGGCCTATCCATCTGTCTTACCTTTTTTTATTTTGCGGTCTGTAAATATGTTTATATGTAAATAATTAAAGCTTTTTTGTTTTTCATGAAATAATTGTATAAATCCCTACCGGCTCCAACCTGACTATACAGCTGATCCCATCGGCTAATACCAATTGCTTTAAGATAATGATGACTCTTTCTATACCTTTTTACATTTTGTAGAAGTAAATAACTGTACTTGAAATACTTCTTTCTCTTTCTGTCCAATACTGTTTAGTATGAGTTATATTTTATCTATAATCTTATGCTAGATGATCCATTAATATACAGGATTCACTATATAGATATCTCTTACCTGTATTAGTCCAGGAATTCCTACATAGAGTGACCCTTGGTAGGTGCAAGCATCAGATCATCTGGCCTTCCACCATCCTAGGTTTACTGTTAGGAAATAATATCTATAGTGCTTTTTGACAGTAGAGATTATTTCCTCTTTTTATTTTACTTTATTCTGTTTTGTAAGGTTTAGAAGTCCCATGATATGATGGGGTTAAAATCTTTAAACCCTCTATCCTTGGGTTTCATGTTAATTAACTTATCATATGTATTAGCTATATTTAGCAAGATGATCGTTTTTCCAATCACTGTATTAGCCGGTCTGCTGAGGGGTGGGGCGTTTGACAGTACACCCTCCCCCTACAGTGATTGACTTTGTCTTTAGCCGTATAACTACCCTATGCAGACTATGATGTGATAGAGGGGGCGTGGTGACTTTACGTCACTTACCCATCCCCCTCCCGTCGGATCAACTTTGATTGATCCTGATAGCACCCAATGGCCGGCATTACAGGCCGTGATGCGGCAAAGGGGCGTGGAGTCTCCCGTCGGATCAACACTGATTGATCCTGTTAGTAACCAATGGCCTGCATTATAGGCTATGACGCGGCAAGGGGGCGTGGTGACTATACGTCATTCACCCACGCCCCTCAACATACCCGATCAGCTGCAGGGATTCTCTCCCTGATTATACAGGTATTTAACCGGTACACTGGGACACATCTATGAACTTGCTCCTGACGACAGCGTGTATTCACGCTGAAATGCGCGTCGAGCGCTTTTCTTTATTATTTTTTATTTTCACTTTAGGTACCACTTAGGTAGTTAGTATGTTGTGATTATTTAGTTTAGTTTACCAGATTACTTAGGACCTCTAGATAGGCAGCTCCAGTCCTCTATGTGGTGCTCTCTTGACCTTATATATAGGGCTATTTATTTATGGTTTTGTTTGACCCATCTGCCTATAGGATTTTTTTAAGGCTGCCTTATGATAGTAGGGATTTTTCACATACTTTTGTTTGGATATCAGTTCCTATTTTTAGGAAGCTGTGGGTGATATAGGGTGGAGCAGGGGAGTTTTTTGCTTATTCTTCCCCCCTCACTCTGTCTATCCCCTACCCTTTATATGCGATTCCCTCTTTTCCTTTTTACTATCTGGTACTATTTAGGTGCCTTTTTTCTGTGTTCAGGGCTACTACCTTGGGATCCCCTTGTTTCAAGGGTCTCCTTGCTGTATCCAGTTATGATGCTAGCTCTTCTATGCGATCAGACCAGACAGGCTAGCGATTGCTCCCCATGTGTATTAATGAGCGTTAGGCACCCATGACCCTGATGCCAATTCACTGGTTGCCCTTTCTTGCATCACTTTTGGTAGGTACTAACCACTGCATTAAAGAAACACTCCACAAGACTCCTTGTTTTGGAGATGCTCTGACCCAGTCGTTTAGCCATCACTATTTGGCCCTTGTCATTTGCCAACTTTTCCGGCTTTCAAAAGATATGAAATTCAACAACTGACTGTTCACTTACTGCTTACCATGACAGGTGCCACTGTAACGATGTAACCAATGTTATTCACTTTACTTGTCAATGGTTTTAATGTTTTGGCTGATCAATGAAACAAAAACACTGCCATCTACTGGCCTCAGATGTTAACATGAAGTTACTGTTTTGCCAAATACAAATTACGTTACTCCTATTTCCAATTTAATGTGAATAGAATTAAAATTTAAATGTATTTACCTCTGTCACGTAACTGAATGTCTCCCTCTTGGCTCTTTGTCAAGCATAGACAATGTTTCTATTTCCCATTCTCTGTAATGTAACCCTGGCTAAACTGAAAAGTAATGTCAATTGCAAAAATCTATAAAAGGGACACTGTTGGCACCCAGACCACTTCAGCTCATTGAAGTGTTCTGGGTGAAAACTCCCACCACCCGTGGCATGTAATTATTGCAGTTTTTATAAACTGAAATAATTACCTGCTAGGGTTAAATCCTCCTCTATTGGCTGTCTTCTCTAATGGCTATGCATGAGGACTTCCAGCAACGCCGGAATCCCTATAGGAAAGCATTGAATAATGCTTTCCTATGGGGAGATCCGAATGTGAGCACGGCTGGACCCAGGTAAGTGACAGAAAGGGTTAGTAACCCTTTCTGCACCACGGGGGTGAGCCTTGACATAGGGGGAAGCTATATTTAAGAAAGGCTTTGACAACTTATATGGGGTTGGCAAGATCGAACGCATCTGCCACTGAGCTAAGCCTGGCTGTTTAGGGCCCTATTCATTGAGAGTGGTCAGCAAACACTTAACAATAAGCCAGACCTGCAAGGCCGGACTTAGATTAGTTGAACTAACCAAGGCTTCTTGCAAATTATATAACTACTTACTCTGGGAGGTAGCAAGGGCACTCCTGGTGGGCTGTAGTGGTTATTTTGCTTGGTGTGTTCCTTTAACATAAGTTATAGGTACTTTTCAGTGTTTTACACAATTGTATCATTTCTAGAGAATCAAATATTCTCCTTAAAATGCCATGTGGATTAATTCTGGTATAAAGGAATACATGTGGGGCAATCAACATAAAAACATGAAACATTTTACAAAAACCATGCAGCCACGTAACCGCTTTTTCAGTATATTGTTTAATGTTCCTTTGCAATTCCTTATTTTGATCACCGAACAGCATATTTAAGACAAGCCATTTTCTAAAAAGTTCCCTACCTTAACAAAGGTGTCATCTAGTCGCACGGCTTGTTGGGCATCTTCCAGGGCCTCACGGTACTTCGACAGCATCATCAAGGTAGCTGCCCTGTTTCCATAGTAACTGGCATTTTTATGGGACCAGTCTATATACAAAAAAAAAAAAAACACACGGCTCCAGGTTACTTTAGCTACAAAGAAATAGTACCTGCATGCATTGAACATTTTGTCTTCCTTCCAGTCAGTGGACATAAAAGGTTTTCCCAGGTGAATAATTCAATTGGCATGTATTTATGTACAAATGGATATATGCAAAATTATCTGGCCAGTTATGAACATATAGGTATGTGAGAGGGAGTGTTCAATAAAATGTAGTTAATTTGGCATGTGTGAGAGAAAGCGGCTTAAGAGGTGCACATGAAAATATGACACCCCACCCCCCCTTATAACACATTCAGGATAAGATTTTGTCTCAAGGGATGTGATTTGTGATAGTCAGTGATAGAGCAGCAGCTCCTAAATTATACATTCTGCATTCTCAACTCCACATAAGTGACATGTCTAGTCACAATTAGAGAGTACTGCATACTCTTTGATGCCAGTGATGTGATATAAGCACTCAAGCTAAACTCTCAGTGTACAAGTCAGCCTGTCACAGAAACTGGCTGTATTTAGACTTGGTACATATGGCCAGGAAGCAGCTGGAAGCAATATATGTTATGTTGACGTTACATACCAATGTGAGCTCAGAGAAGAGGATAAAGATTTATGCTATGTGACTAAAAAAGCCTGTGGAACTGCTCTGACTATTCTGAGTATAATGGTAGACTATTGATGGGAAAACAATGTATCTAATAATCCATTAATAAAATATAATGGTAGGAACGATACATAATATAAAAATAAATGTAACATTTAAAAAAAAAAAAAAATGTTGTTTAACTTATCCTGTATATTTCACAAATAAGTTTATGAGGCCTTAAAAATATAACTTAATGTAGAACCACACAACTAAAACTTGATGCTCCCATCTTGGCTCTCTGCCAATCATAAATGTTACCCTTTTTCTCAACTAAACATACCGTTTAAAAAAGGAAACCAAAACAATGTTTCTGCTCCTCATTTGCATTGTGCGTCCTGACTATGTCTGGATTGATTTATCACTTGCTAAATTTTTAAACAAGTTTTAAACGAAAATTGAGCATTACATAAAAAAGATTAAACTGCTACAGGTAGTTTCCAATGATTTATTCAATGGTGTAGTTTACATAGAAGTATCAACTGCCATTTTTACATTTGTAAGAATCTGATTGATTGTTTAACTCTCTCTTTAATGGGGGGAATAAATACTTTAGCACAATTAAAGGGACACTAAGCACTAAATAACTTTAAATTGGTTTTGGTGTACAGACCATGTCCCTGCAGTCTCAATGCCTTATTCTCTGTCATTTAGAAGTTAAATCACTTTATGCAGCCATGGCCACACCTCCCCTGGCTGAGAATCACACAGTCTTCCCCAAAATAGTCTGCATGTTTTTAGCTTCCCTTATTGTGTCTTTAATTGAGAATTTCTTATCTCCTTCTCTGTAATAGACTGCTGGAGCCTACAGAAGTCTCCCATGTACAATTAAAGTTCAACTAACAGATAAGGCATTGAACACTTATGACGTAAACACACTATGTTGCAAGATATGATTCAAAACTTAAAAAAAATTCCCATGGTGTTTGTGTGTGTCACAGATGAGGTGTGACTAGGGCTATATAAACAATGTTATTTAGGTTTTTATTCCTAATATTTTAGTGTCTTTGTGCGCACACACATTATATATATATATATATATATATATATATATATATATATATATATATATATTATAGGTCCCCCCACACCATGTGCAGTAAAAATGAAGAAAAGTAAACTCCCTCAGCGCTGCTTACCTGCGATGTCATGTATTAGACATTGCCTCCTTAACAGTTGGTCCAATGCAATGCTTCTGATAGAGGAGCATTGGTGACCTGATGCACGAGCGCAGCATGCGCATCCAATCTTCCCCATAGGAAAGCTCTGAATTTTATAGCATGACAGGAGGCTTCATATTTGCTTAAGTCTCTCTTTACTAGAACTCCACAGCAGCACATTAACAGAGAGATAAACACCAAAGACAAAAACATAAGGTATCTATATAAGGCTCCTCCTAAGTCACCATTTCCTCTTTCTTTGCTGCTCCGCGGACAGTACAGGACAGAGTACCTCTGCCTCCTGTTTTTTCTGGGTGGCTGTGGTTTTTTTTTATATGTGACATTTTGGAAATGCTAATTATTCATATGTGTATTTATTCCTCCATTCTACTGAGTTTGTATTTGACCTATTTTATTGTTTGGTTCCTTTTCCTGGTTTCTATTTTCCGTTTTTCTATGTATTATTTGTTCCTCCGTTTTCTTTGGGGTATTTATGCTTTATTTCTCTTCTTTTTCTGCCTTTGGGGTTTTTTCCCTTTGTTCCCCTGTGTGCTTGGTTTCATTTACGGTCGCCGGGAAGCGGTCTTCCGACCGCCTCCCGTGCCGACCGTCGGGACCGCAGAGAAAGACTCCAGCGGTCCCTCATGCGCTATGTATTGATTCCCGCCCGCCGGCTTCGTCCGCCGAGCGGGAATCCCCTACCGGCTTCCCTGTCCCTCCCTCCCTCGCCTCGCTCGCATCCTGGCTATACACGTGCGGCGTGGAGAGGGTACAGGGAGCCTCTCTGTTGCCGCGAGTTGCGGCTTAGGTGCGCCCTCTCCCCCGTGACCGCGTGGCCTGCTATGCCTGCCGCGTGGGCGCCCTTCATTTAAGGGCGCAGGGCCCCCATTTTCTTTTCTGTGTAAAGTTTACTCTAGGGATTACAGTCTGTTTTACACTTCTACACCTTATATTCATTGGAGATTTACACTTATATTCATTGGAGATTTATATTTATTTTTTATATTCCATGCTTCACTAGTCAGTTTTCCCTAGATTCATTATATATCTCTCAGGTGTTATTTGAGGTTTTGCTATGTGCATGTGTCTTCCCTGTCTCACAGCATATGGCTGTACAATGCGTGTTTGCTTAGGGCTCTGCTGCTGGCAGTTGCTCTCTGTGCATGGATTCTGTGCCCTTGCTGCTTACACTATGCATGTTCCTGGACTAATTGAGGATTGGTTACTGCTTACATCTGCATATTTCCTGCGGGGGACCCTACTGGGGACACTAGCCCTCACACTGTTCTGGACCTGACCTGGGGACGCTGGTACATCTCTACCCTACACGCCTCCGTGTCAAGATATGCCTGCCTGTCACCTCTACGGATTTACGTTTTGCCTCCATACACCTCTGGCCGGTGCTACCCGTGCCCAGATACTGGCCAGCTGTAGTCTGTGCCCCTATGATTGGCCTGCTTTGTCTGTGCCCCTTGATTGGCCAGTTTTGTCTGTGCCCCATGATTTGGCCTGCGTTGTCTGTGCCATTTTATGCATGCTACTGGCCTGGCGGCTCCACTCCTGGACCCCTGTTTGTTGTGCCGGCATGCGTATAATACTTGCCTCTGCCAACTATAGGGGTGCGCCCCCTGCTGCCTGTTCTCTATCTCCTTAGGTGTCACATACCATCATCTCGGATATTATGGAGGCCTCTGCACAGGAGCAGAGTTTGCAGGCATTGTTTGATGCGGCGGGGTCCGCCTCTGTGGAGACAGCCCTGGCTAGGGCCCTCCCTCTATCACAACCGGAAAGAGGCGCGAGTGGAACCCCCCGCTTGGCAGACGACTCGGCTGAGTCAAACTCTCATGGGAGGGGGCAGGCAAGTGCGCAAATGCGCTATTGGAAGGGCGAAGTCCCTAAACCACGCTCCCGGTAGGGCAAGGCTCCGGCGAAGCGACATGGTTCGAGGTTATTAACCTCGCCGGCCTCGCGCCGCCGTCTATCGGGCGCAGGGGAGGAGGCCTCCTTGCTCCCCCCTATCATAGGCCGTACTGGATGATTGGCGGGCAGACCAACTCCCTTCAATGGCAGAAGATGATTAGGACTAGGACCGTAGATTGGCCCAAGTTGGCGCTAGGAGGATAAGACGCGCCAGGAACAGGGGCCCCCACGGTGGTGCCGGGAGACGACATCTTTCCGGATGCTAAAGGTGAACCTCTGTCTGACCTCCACTCTATCTGGCACCCCAGGTCCTCATAATGGTCGCGGCCCGACCACTTAGCACAATTCGTGCGCTACTGGGTCCGTAGACCCCTGGAAAGGGAGGCCCGCGAGTAACTTCGGGCAGAATGCCCCTGGCCGTCCTGCCGGACAAGGTGACGGGGGACCCGGATTTTGACCCCCTGGTGGCCTCGTACTTGAATCGTACGGCTCGGGACCCCACGTAAGGGGTCGAGCGTCGCCTCCGCCCGGCGCAAGATGAACAGCCGGATAGACTGGGTCCTTTGTGCAGGATGTTGGCCCTGACGGACGTGGCCTGCACAGATGGTACGAGCCTGGACCCGGCCATCATGCGGGATTGGACACTACGCCCCAGTTGCTTTCTTGGCAATGCTAATGTGGTTCTGCACCGAACGCAGGTACACGGCTCTGTTCCGTATGGACACCAAGCTATCGGAACTAGGATCCGAAGAATTGGGCCCCCCTGGCAATAAGTCCTACTGTTCCGGGAACCTTTCTTTAAGGATCTACAGAAACGCATCAATTTATTCGCTTCCCTGGATAATGCAGAGTACTCTATACAGAAGGTGTTTCCGTGCCAGAGGACGGGCGAGACTTCCTACGGGTGTGTACATCTCCTGCCACTTTCAATCCCCCTCTATTGCATACAGACAGATTGTTTCACTGCAGAGACTGGTGGCAGGAAGTGTCTTCAAATGCTTGGGTCCATCAGTCGGTACGAGGTTATGTCATGGACTTCGCCTCCCCACCGACGCAGGTTGGACCTCCGAGTCTCCTTCATCGCGAGAGTTCAACGTTCTTTGATAGCTTCGGAGGTTCGGACCCTGCTCGCCTTTGGCGCTACCCAGCGAGCCCCGAATTTGGGGGGCTTCCTTAGCTCGTTTTTTCTAGTGAAGATGAAGTCGGGGGAGCTCCGCCCGGTGGTCGTTTTTCGGGAATTGAACACCTTCGTTGTCTGCGACCACTTCAAGTTGGAGGGAATTCATCTCCTTCGGGACCTTCCCCAGCCGGGGGGCTTGTTCATGTGACTGGACCTGAAGGATGCTTACCTCTTCGTCCTGGTGGACAAGAGTGGTCGCGGGTTGCTTCGCTTCACCTGGAATGGCACCCCTCGCCAATTCACATGTTCGGTCTCAGCTCGGCCCCTTGGTGTTTCACCGAGCTGCTGACGCCTGTGATTGCCCGATTCTGGTCGGAGGGCGTCCGTTTCCTGTTGTTTCTGGATGATTTGCTGGTCCTCTGCGGAGATCCCTCCAGGCTCAGATGTCACAAACGTTCGGCGATCTCCTTCTTGAAGCTCCCGGGATTCGTAGCTCATCTGAAGAAATCAGCTTTGGGACCTTCCCAGACGGTGGAGTGGTCAATGCGACGGCATGCGTTCCCCGTCTGCCTTTGGCACCGGTGGCATCCGCCCAGGAGGTGATGAGAAGGATATTGAGGCAAGTTCGGATTCCCCTTCAATTGTTTGCTCGCGTGGTGGGCCTCCTCTCAGCCTTGATACAGGCAATATACCCGGGCCCACTACATTACAGGACCATGCAACGGCTGAAGACCCCTGTTCTACGCATGTGACCTTCCTCAGACCGGATGGTTTTCTCTGTTCCCGGACGTGAAGGCCGGACTGCACTGGTGGCTTCTGCGCATGGCCGCATGGAACGGCAAGGCGATATTCAGACCAACCTCGGATTTCGAGCTGGAATCGACTGCAAGCCTCTTAGACTCCCACATCACACTCTTTCTCAGTCAATCACATTTTCTTTTATCTGCCGTGGGAGTCAAACCTGACGACTGATTGGTTCTCCAGACATTGGAAGGATGCCAGCGACTGGGCGCTCTCTCGACCCTTCTTCATCGTACTCGTACGTCGCTAGGGTTTGTTCATGGTGGGTCTATTCGCCTCCGGGACGACCATCGGATTCGGACGTGCTTTGGTTGGCTCTCGGATCCAGCGTGCGCGGTGGTGGTCGCGCTTCGACAGGTGCGGTTGTTTTCTCAGGAAGCATAGGTGTTTCCTCCATTCGCCTCTATCCCCCGGGTGTTACTTCTAGTTTGTGGTCGACGCGTGTCCTTAGTGTTGTTGACTCCGCTATTGCGAGATCGGTCGGGTTCACAGAGCTTCTGGATTTTCCAGTCGGGATCCTCTTTTCTTACCGTCCTCTCGAATACTCCTCTTGGACTCTTTCGGGAGTGCCTGGTAGGTCGAGGCGTCGTCACTATCGGCCAGGGGCCTTCTCTGGGACCCCTGAGCTCCCGGGACCAGGAGATGTTTACCTCTCAGCATGGATTTCATAGTGTCGTTGGTGTTTAGGACAGGATGCTGAACCCTTTTTCCGGCCCGTGACCTACTTGCTGAGTGTCTTGTCCCTCCTCGATGTTTTGGGACGGTTGTGCGGTCTGGTTCTTGTGATTAGTCATTTATTTAGGTGGCGCGTGTTCCGTTTGGAGGTTTTTCCCATCAGACCCACTGGTCTGATTTCTACGTGGGATGAGGCTGGCACGTCCTCCAGTGCCTAAATACCCTTCCCTCTGGGAGGTAAGTAGGGTTTTAGCGTTTTTCTTCGGGATTCGGCCGGAGTTCCTTGTTTTTTCCCTCCGCCAGCTTTCTTCTGTGTTTGCCCTCTTGTTGTGTCTGGTTTCCTTCAGACGTGTTTCTGATGTCCGATCCTTCGCCCCTGTCCAATCTCGATGGAGGAGATGGTTATTGTCACTGGCAGGGGTGAATGCGACTCTTGGAGTACATTCGGTTAGCGGCGCTACTGCTTCCGAGTTTTCCTTGATGGGCGTTTCTCCTCTGGACTTTTTTTGTATGTGGCGGTCCGGTCCCGTGAGGAGTTTGCGCCAGTTTATTTTGGACTGTCGGACTATGTTTCTTTTGCTTTGCTGTCGGAGCGTTAAAACAGCAAATATGAAGCCTCCTGTCATGCTATAAAATTGTAGATTATACTAGCTTTAGTGTAACTATAATCTTAATTTTATTAATGACAGGAGGCGAATATTTCCCACCCAGTTTGGTTTCTCCCTCCCTTGTTTTGGATGGATTGCATTGATTGTATTTCTGTTGATTCGTCTGATTGTCTGGGCTAGGTTTGGTAGTCTGGGGTGATGTTGTGGGAAGTGCATGTTATATTGTATTGACGGTCATTAGTGATGGATTTCATGTTTTTATTCTATCAGTACTGGATCGTGGGATTTATGTTTTATCAGTACATTTCGTTCACTAATCAGTGTTTTCGATTCTGTTTATTTCGTTTCAGTTTAATGGTTCGACTTCAGTTCATAGAATCAGCTGTTTGGCAGGATGAAGATCAAGTTCATCCATTATCCGAAGTTTTTCCAGATGGCATTCATTGTTATGTTGTATATTTTTCTTTATTTAGTTTTTGTCATTGTTGTGTACGTTACGTTGTTGCAGCGTGAAAGAGGAAATGGTGACTTAGGAGGAGCCTTATATAGATACCTTATGTTTTTGCCTTTGGTGTTTATCTCTCTGTTAATGTGCTGCTGTGGAGTTCTAGTAAAGAGAGACTTGAGCAAATATTCGCCTCCTGTCATTAATAAAATTAAGATTATAGTTACACTAAAGCTAGTATAATCTACAATTAGTGCCTTCAACATGTGATCGTTTTACAAGGACAGGGCCACTGCCATTGAGATGAAGTGGCCTAGTTGACTACAGTGTTCTTTTAGCCAACGTTTTTGTGCTTAGACTGTCCCATTATGGAAGACAACACTAAAATGTAATGTAAAAATCTTTTATTTTTACCTGACTTTTGTTCAACCAAAATATAATAAAGGGGTAAAAATAAAATAAGTTTACACGAAGCATGTCAAACCTGTGGCTCAGCCAATCAGGGGGGCGCAAAAATCACTTGTCTGACTGACCAGTGATTTTTGCGCCCGCCTCAGCCTGCGCTCCCAGTGCCCCCAGGTAGCGTGCAGTTTCATAAAGGAACAGCACGCACAGTATACCGCTTTGCATAGGAGTGCCGTGTGACTACCCAGTGCTTAGACTGACATCGAGCACTGCCGGAGAACGAGAGGGCCATCCATCTATAGAGCAGAGCTCGCACTACCATCACCTCGGGCGCCGGCTCTATGGGAGAAACAGCTGCTACCAGAGCAGGAAGAGGGAGGTATAAATGGAAGGGGTAGGAAGGAAGACATGAATGGGGGAGATAAAAATGGAAGGGGGAATATGAACTGAAGGGTGGGGGAGAGAGATACGTATGGGGAGAGAGAGACTTACTTGGATAGAAAGGGGATGGGGGATGGTGGGAGAGAATCACGGATGGAAGGGGGAAGGTGAAGAAACGTGGATGGAAGGGGGAAGGTGAAGAAACGTGGATGGAAGGGGGAAGGTGAAGAAACGTGGATGGAAGGGGGAAGGTGAAGAAACGTGGATGGAAGGGGGAAGGTGAAGAAACGTGGATGGAAGGGGGAAGGTGAAGAAACGTGGATGGAAGGGGGAAGGTGAAGAAACGTGGATGGAAGGGGGAAGGTGAAGAAACGTGGATGGAAGGGGGAAGGTGAAGAAACGTGGATGGAAGGGGGAAGGTGAAGAAACGTGGATGGAAGGGGGAAGGTGAAGAAACGTGGGTGGAAGGGGGAAGGTGAAGAAGCGTGGGTGGAAGGGGGAAGGTGAAGAAGCGTGGGTGGAAGGGGGAAGGTGAAGAAGCGTGGGTGGAAGGGGGAAGGTGAAGAAGCGTGGGTGGAAGGGGGAAGGGGATGGAAGGGGGAAGGTGAAGAAGCGTGGGTGGAAGGGGGAAGGTGAAGAAGCGTGGGTGGAAGGGGGAAGGTGAAGAAGCGTGGGTGGAAGGGGGAAGGTGAAGAAACGTGGGTGGAAGGGGGAAGGTGAAGAAACGTGGGTGGAAGGGGGAAGGTGAAGAAGCGTGGGTGGAAGGGGGAAGGTGAAGAAGCGTGGGTGGAAGGGGGAAGGTGAAGAAGCGTGGGTGGAAGGGGGAAGGTGAAGAAGCGTGGGTGGAAGGGGGAAGGTGAAGAAGCGTGGGTGGAAGGGGGAAGGTGAAGAAGCGTGGATGGAAGGGGGAAGGTGAAGAAGCGTGGATGGAAGGGGGAAGGTGAAGAAGCGTGGATGGAAGGGGGAAGGTGAAGAAGCGTGGATGGAAGGGGGAAGGTGAAGAAGCGTGGATGGAAGAAGGTGAAGAAGCGTGGATGGAAGGGGGAAGGTGAAGAAGCGTGGATGGAAGGGGGAAGGTGAAGAAGCGTGGATGGAAGGGGGAAGGTGAAGAAGCGTGGATGGAAGGGGGAAGGTGAAGAAGCGTGGATGGAAGGGGGAAGGTGAAGAAGCGTGGATGGAAGGGGGAAGGTGAAGAAGCGTGGATGGAAGGGGGAAGGTGAAGAAGCGTGGATGGAAGGGGGAAGGTGAAGAAGCGTGGATGGAAGGGGGAAGGTGAAGAAGCGTGGATGGAAGGGGGAAGGTGAAGAAGCGTGGATGGAAGGGGGAAGGTGAAGAAGCGTGGATGGAAGGGGGAAGGTGAAGAAGCGTGGATGGAAGGGGGAAGGTGAAGAAGCGTGGATGGAAGGGGGAAGGTGAAGAAGCGTGGATGGAAGGGGGAAGGTGAAGAAGCGTGGATGGAAGGGGGAAGGTGAAGAAGCGTGGATGGAAGGGGGAAGGTGAAGAAGCGTGGATGGAAGGGGGAAGGTGAAGAAGCGTGGATGGAAGGGGGAAGGTGAAGAAGCGTGGATGGAAGGGGGAAGGTGAAGAAGCGTGGATGGAAGGGGGAAGGTGAAGAAGCGTGGATGGAAGGGGGAAGGTGAAGAAGCGTGGATGGAAGGGGGAAGGTGAAGAAGCGTGGATGGAAGGGGGAAGGTGAAGAAGCGTGGATGGAAGGGGGAAGGTGAAGAAGCGTGGATGGAAGGGGGAAGGTGAAGAAGCGTGGATGGAAGGGGGAAGGTGAAGAAGCGTGGATGGAAGGGGGAAGGTGAAGAAGCGTGGATGGAAGGGGGAAGGTGAAGAAGCGTGGATGGAAGGGGGAAGGTGAAGAAGCGTGGATGGAAGGGGGAAGGTGAAGAAGCGTGGATGGAAGGGGGAAGGTGAAGAAGCGTGGATGGAAGGGGGAAGGTGAAGAAGCGTGGATGGAAGGGGGAAGGTGAAGAAGCGTGGATGGAAGGGGGAAGGTGAAGAAGCGTGGATGGAAGGGGGAAGGTGAAGAAGCGTGGATGGAAGGGGGAAGGTGAAGAAGCGTGGATGGAAGGGGGAAGGTGAAGAAGCGTGGATGGAAGGGGGAAGGTGAAGAAGCGTGGATGGAAGGGGGAAGGTGAAGAAGCGTGGATGGAAGGGGGAAGGTGAAGAAACGTGGATGGAAGGGGGAAGGTGAAGAAACGTGGATGGAAGGGGGAAGGTGAAGAAACGTGGATGGAAGGGGGAAGGTGAAGAAACGTGGATGGAAGGGGAAGGTGAAGAAACGTGGATGGAAGGGGGAAGGTGAAGAAACGTGGATGGAAGGGGGAAGATGAAGAAACATGGATGAAGGGGGAAGAGAAACATGGAGGAAAACAGACATGGATGGAAGAGGGGAGAGAGACATGGAGGGAAACAGACATGGATGAAAGAAGCGAGCGGAGTAGAGTATGCAGCTACACCTTACTCTGCCTGGAGATTGCAGAGGGACTAGAGAGCAAGTGTATCGGACAGTTTCACTACCTACCTGGCCAAGACTGCAGTTTGCAGAAGCACTGAGGGAGCGAGCAGAGCAGACACTTCAGACATTGGCATTACTACTGAGATAGTAAGTAACTTGAGGTGAAAGTTTTGAGTAAATTATATATATTTACTCAGTATTACATATTGTTTACATGTGAATGATGCAAGTAATTTTAGTTTGTGTTGGTCTAGGTCGAACTTTTTTTTTTTATTCTTTTGCGGACCACATAAGCTTAAAGGACCACTCTAGGCACCCAGACCACTTCATCTTAATGAAGTGGTCTGGGTGCCAGGTCCAGCTAGGGTTAAACCATTTTTTTTAATAAACATAGCAGTTTCAGAGAAACTGCTATGTTTATAAATGGGTTAATCCAGCCTCCAAATCCTCTAGTGGCTGTCTCATTGACAGCTGCTAGAGGCGCTTGCGTGATTCTCACTGTGAAAATCACAGTGAGAGCACGCAAGCGTCCATAGGAAAGCATTGATAATTCTTTCCTATGAGACCGGCTGAATGCACGCGCAGCTCTTGCCGCGCGTGCGCATTCAGCCGAATGGGAGGATCGGAGGCGGAGAGGAGGAGGAGGAGAGCTCCCCGCCCGGCGCTGGAATAAAGGTAAGTTTTAACCCTTTCCTCATCCCAGAGCCCGGCGGGAGGGGGTCCCTGAGGGTGGGGGCACCCTCAGGGCACTATAGTGCCAGAAAAACGAGTATGTTTCCTGGCACTATAGTGGTACTTTAAGCCTTGTTTATCTGGCCCGAGTTAGCAGTTGAGTTTGACATGCTTGGTTTACATCATCTATTATATTTTTAGGGGGAGGTGGAGATTATGCTGCTACTGAAAACTGGAGGAGCAGAGACCCGTATGCGAAACTTTACCTCACCAAAATCTGGGATTTTTTTTTTTATATACAATATCGCCACAATGTCTTAAATAAGTCAATACTTTTACAGAACAGAAAGGGTGTGCCACTTTGTGATTCATAAAAATAATTAATAAAACGTGTAATGCAGAAGTTCCAGAATGAATTAAATGATGGGCAAGGTGAGTCAAGGCGTTCTCACACGATATAAACAGTATTTCATAAATGTGTTGATATTAACTACAAAGCAAGCGTTGGCAGAGGAATGCCAAGGTCACAATTAAATACAGTATGGCCTGCTTGCACAAAAATATAGCTTATCCTGGTTTCAAAGTTTCACTCACTTATTGCTTTTGTGTAGTAGTTGTAAGCTTCGTTGTAATCCTTTAGTGCATAAAATGCATTTCCCTTCTCTTTGCAAGCTTCAGCCTCTCTGTAAGAAAAGTAAAACAACTGCAAGTAAATAATGTGTCTTTAAAAATCAGGAACAATTTATGGGTGGGTATGTTCTGAAAATGTAAATCTTAAATAGGCAGTGCTGCCAACTAGATCATTTTGCACTGCAATTTCAGTTTCTCTAAGACCCCATGTTACATTTACTGTATGTAGAATTTATTAACATGACATATCTTGCCATATGTACCAGCACATTGTGTGAAACTCTTACAATGGAAAGTTAACCTCTATTCTCTCAGCAATATGGATACACAAACTAGCTTTCTTTTTGCTAGGGGAATCAATGCAAAGCAAATCATAGTTTTGCAAATTATGCAGGATACTTTGACTCTATGAATTCAAGCAGCAAGTAATTGGGGAGTAATTAGGGAGGAGCAACAATAATGTTCTGTACAGTATACTTCTAGTACTGAAAGTGGACATTAAAGGATCACTGTAATGGTAATGGTTATGGTGCCAGGAGTGCCCTGGCACCACTCATTGTATGTAGTCAAACCATTTTAAAACAGTTTGACTTCTTACCTGGAGTCAATCAGGCACTGCTTTCCACATCCATTACTGTGGATGAAGAGCCTGACCTCCTAAGCAGGTGCTTCAGGTTACTCTCCTGAGCTAAACCCTGCAATTCAGCCAGTGCTTTGCAAACTAAGCCAGGTCTTATAAGTAGGGACTATTTTTTCCTCTCATAGGGAGTTTGGACTTTGGCAATGGGCTGACGCTTTAAGAGGTATTATAGTCACCTGAACAACTACATGCCTATCCCTGCAGGCATTTTATTGTAAACAGTGCCTTTTCAAAGAATGGCAGTCACTCAGACGGCCACTAGAGGTGTTTCCTGGGTCAGTGCTGCATGTTCAGTTTCTCCACGCTTTGCATTAAGGTGCTGAACTTTCCCCATAGAGATGCCAAGTCAATGCAGCTCTATGACATGTCGAATGGCCAGCACAGCGTTTTGCCACGTGTGTGCATTTAAGGGACTCTCCACTGCCAGGAAAACATATCAGTTTTCCCGGCACTGCAGGACCCTGCAGTACCCCGCCTCCATTCCACCCCCCATCCCATGTTTCTGAAGGAGTTAAAACCCCTTCAGTGACTTACCTGAATACAGCGCAGATGTCCCTCGGCACTGGGTCAGGCTCCACCCACGCTCCTCCCCCGCCGGCTGACCTAATGCACATGCATTAAAAACTGCAATAATTACACTTGCAGGGTTAAGGGTGGTGAGAGTTTGCACCCAGACCACTTCAATGGGCAGAAGTGGTCTGGGTGCACTTTAATGGGCAGAAGTGGTCTGGGTGCCTGGAGTGTCCCTTTAAAAACACAGTGGGAAAGCATTGGATTGGCTGAGATCATCAATTCTGGAGGCCGACTGTGGGTGGAAGCAGCACCGGCAGATGTACATGGCGCTGGAATAAAGGTACATTTTAACCCTATTTAAGTGGGCAAAGGGGGCTAACGTGGATTTTACACTAAAGGGTCAGGAATACACATGTGAATTCCTGACCCTATAGTGTCCATTTAAGATGAGCTCTATTTCAGTTGCTAAGCTAAGTTAACTACAAACTACAGACATGAAAAGTGTAGAACAAAATTGAAGGGTCCAGGTATTGAGATACGGAACAGAGAAGAAAATATGATAAATATAAATAAAGGCATTTGGAAAAAGGGGTTGGAAATCAATATGATACAAAAGGGGTATACGATACATGGAAAAGAACATTGAAAAGAAAAGAACAAAAAAAAACAAAAACACAAGACAGTGCCACTTTAAAGGGACACTATAGGCACCCAGACCACTTCAGCTCACTGAGGTGGTCTGGGTGCAGTGTTCAAGGTCCCTTAACCCTGCAATGGTAATTATTGCAGTTTTTGATAAACTGTAATAATTGCCTTGAAGAGTGAACTCCACCTCCCACAGTGACCAAAGGTGTCTGAGATTTACTCCCCGTACTCTTGGGAAAGGACTCCATTTCCACTACCTTAAAGGACACTCCAGTGCCAGGAAAACAAATCGTTTTCCTGGCACTGCAGGTCCCCTTCTCCCTCCCACCCCCCATCACATGTTGCTGAAGGGGTGAAAACCCCTTCAGTGACTTACCTGAGACCACCGCCGATGTCCCTCGGCGGTGGTTTAGGGTCCGCCCACGCTCCTCGGCGGTGGTTTAGGGTCCGCCGGCGGATGCGACCTAATGCGCATGCGCGGAAATACACGCATTAGACCTCCCCATAGGAAAGCATTGAAAATGCTTTAAATGCTTTTCTATGGGGATTTTAGCGACACTGGAGGTCCTCACATAGCGTGAGGACGTCCAGCAACGCTATAGCACAGAAAACCTGTGCTATAGACCAGGAAGTGCCCTATAGTGGCTGTCTAGTATACAGACAATAGAGGAGGAGTTAACCCTGCAATGTAAATATTGCAGTTTATGAAAACTGCCATTTTTACAGTTGCAGGGTTAAGGGTAGTGGGAGTTGGCACCCAGACCACTCCAATGGGCAGAAGTGGTCTGGGTGCTTGGAGTGACCCTTTAAGGGTTATATCTACCTTAGGATTGTAATGGACTTCCTTGCTCTTGCCAAGCAAACTGTGCCATTAATAAAATATATACACGTTTTCTGAGCATTAGGCAGGAGGTTTCTGGATAGCATTAATAACAAGTTGCACTCTGGAGGCTGAGGCAGGTCCAGACCACAAACCTTCACTATCAGGCTGTAGATTTTTTGACCAAAACTGTTCCTCGAAGGGGCATGACCACCGTATATGCAATAGAGTACTAACTCCAGAATTACTTCACAAGCACTGTGTAGATTGAGTGGGGGCAGGGCCGGCCTTAGGGGTGTGAGAGTTGTACGGCTGCACATGGCGACATGGAAGCAGGGGGTGACATGCAGCCGACACAGATCACACTTGGCCAGCCGGGATTATAATTTTTTTTTAAAAACACTGTGGAAGGGCAGAGTTTACCGTGCGGTTGGGGCAGAGCTAAAAAGTGCCGGGTAACTGCTGCAAGGGAAGCAGGAAGGAGTCCCTACTTCCCCAACAACCAGTTTCCAGGAGTCGCACTGCCTCCACTCCTCCATAATGAACAGAGGTAACTATGTGTGACTGTCTGCCAGCGTTTGTGTGTGTGTGCGTATGAGAGCCTGTCTGCCAGCGTTTGTGTGTGTGTGTGTATGAGACTGTCTGGCAGCGTGTGTGTGTGTGTGTGTGTATGAGAGACTGTCTGCCTGCGTGTGTGTATGTGTATAAGACTGTCTGCCTGAGTGTGTGTGTATGTGTATAAGACTGTCTGCCAGCGTGTGTGTGTGTGTGTGTGTATGAGACTGTCTGGCAGCGTGTGTGTGTGTGTGTGTGTGTGTGTATGAGAGACTGTCTGGCAGCGTGTGTGTGTGTGTGGGGGTGTATGAAAGACTGCCTGGCAGCGTCTGTGTGTGTGTGTGGGTGTATGAGAGACTGCCTGGCAGCGTCTGTGTGTGTGTGTGGGTGTATGAGAGACTGTCTGCCAGCGTCTGTGTGTGTGTGTGTGTATGTATGAGACTGTCTGCGTATATGAGACTGTCTGCCTGCGTGTGTGTGTATGTGTATAAGATTGTCTGCCTGAGTGTGTGTGTATGTGTATGAGACTGTCTGCCAGCGTGTGTGTGTGTGTGTGTATGAGACTGTCTGCCAGCGTGTGTGTGTGTGTGTGTGTATGAGACTGTCTGCCAGCGTGTGTGTGTGTGTGTATATGAGACTGTCTGCCAGCGTGTGTGTGTATGTATGAGACTGTCTGCCAGCGTGTGTGTGTATGTATGAGACTGTCTGCCAGCGTGTGTGTGTGTGTGTGTATGAGACTGTCTGCCAGCGTGTGTGTGTGTGTGTGTGTATGAGACTGTCTGCCAGCGTGTGTGTGTGTGTGTGTGTATGAGACTGTCTGCCAGCGTGTGTGTGTGTATGAGACTGTCTGCCAGCGTGTGTGTGTGTGTGTGTATGAGACTGTCTGCCAGCGTGTGTGTGTGTGTGTGTGTATGAGACTGTCTGCCGGCGTGTGTGTGTGTGTGTGTGTATGAGACTGTCTGCCAGCGTGTGTGTGTGTGTGTGTATGAGACTGTCTGCCAGCGTGTGTGTGTGCGTGTGTGTGTGTATGAGACTGTCTGCCAGCGTGTGTGTGTGTGTGTATGAGACTGTCTGCCAGCGTGTGTGTGTGTGTGTATGAGACTGTCTGCCAGCGTGTGTGTGTGTGTGTGTGTGTGTGTATGAGACTGTCTGCCAGCGTTTGTGTGTGTGTGTGTGTGTGTATGAGACTGTCTGCCAGCGTTTGTGTGTGTGTATGAGACAGTCTGCCAGCGTGTGTGTGTGTGTGTGTGTATGAGACTGTCTGCCAGCGTGTGTGTGTGTGTGTGTATGAGACTGTCTGCCAGCGTGTGTGTGTGTGTGTATGAGACTGTCTGCCAGCGTGTGTGTGTGTGTGTGTGTATGAGACTGTCTGCCAGCGTGTGTATGTGTGTGTGTGTATGAGACTGTCTGCCAGCGTGTGTGTGTGTGTGTATGAGACTGTCTGCCAGCGTGTGTGTGTGTGTGTGTATGAGACTGTCTGCCAGCGTGTGTATGTGTGTGTGTGTGTATGAGACTGTCTGCCAGCGTGTGTATGTGTGTGTGTGTATGAGACTGTCTGCCAGCGTGTGTGTGTGTGTGTATGAGACTGTCTGCCAGCGTGTGTGTGTGTGTGTGTATGAGACTGTCTGCCAGCGTGTGTATGTGTGTGTGTGTATGAGACTGTCTGCCAGCGTGTGTATGTGTGTGTGTGTATGAGACTGTCTGCCAGCGTGTGTGTGTGTGTGTGTGTGTGTATGAGACTGTCTGCCAGCGTGTGTGTGTGTATGAGACTGTCTGCCAGCGTGTGTGTGTGTGTGTGTATGAGACTGTCTGCCAGCGTGTGTGTGTGTGTGTGTATGAGACTGTCTGCCAGCGTGTGTGTGTGTGTGTGTATGAGACTGTCTGCCAGCGTGTGTGTGTGTGTATGAGACTGTCTGCCAGCGTGTGTGTGTGTGTGTATATGAGACTGTCTGCCAGCGTGTGTGTGTATGTATGAGACTGTCTGCCAGCGTGTGTGTGTGTGTGTGTGTATGAGACTGTCTGCCAGCGTGTGTGTGTGTGTGTGTGTGTGTGTGTATGAGACTGTCTGCCAGCGTGTGTGTGTGTGTGTGTGTGTGTATGAGACTGTCTGCCAGCGTGTGTGTGTGTATGAGACTGTCTGCCAGCGTGTGTGTGTGTATGAGACTGTCTGCCAGCGTGTGTGTGTGTGTATGAGACTGTCTGCCAGCGTGTGTGTGTGTGTATGAGACTGTCTGCCAGCGTGTGTGTGTGTGTGTGTATGAGACTGTCTGCCAGCGTGTGTGTGTGTGTGTGTATGAGACTGTCTGCCAGCGTGTGTGTGTGTGTGTGTGTATGAGACTGTCTGCCAGCGTGTGTGTGTGTGTGTGTGTATGAGACTGTCTGCCAGCGTGTGTGTGTGTGTGTGTGTATGAGACTGTCTGCCAGCGTGTGTGTGTGTATGAGACTGTCTGCCAGCGTGTGTGTGTGTGTGTGTGTGTGTATGAGACTGTCTGCCAGCGTGTGCGTGTGTGTGTGTGTGTGTGTGTGTGTATGAGACTGTCTGCCAGCGTTTGTGTGTGTGTATGAGACTGTCTGCCAGCGTGTGTGTGTGTGTGTGTATGAGACTGTCTGCCAGCGTGTGTGTGTGTGTGTGTGTGTATGAGACTGTCTGCCAGCGTGTGTGTGTGTGTGTGTGTATGAGACTGTCTGCCAGCGTGTGTGTGTGTGTGTGTGTGTGTATGAGACTGTCTGCCAGCGTGTGTGTGTGTGTGTATGAGACTGTCTGCCAGCGTGTGTGTGTGTGTGTGTATGAGACTGTCTGCCAGCGTGTGTGTGTGTGTGTGTGTGTATGAGACTGTCTGCCAGCGTGTGTGTGTGTGTGTGTGTGTATGAGACTGTCTGCCAGCGTGTGTGTGTGTGTGTGTGTGTATGAGACTGTCTGCCAGCGTGTGTGTGTGTGTGTGTATGAGACTGTCTGCCAGCGTGTGTGTGTGTGTGTGTATGAGACTGTCTGCCAGCGTGTGTGTGTGTGTGTGTGTGTATGAGACTGTCTGCCAGCGTGTGTGTGTGTGTGTATGAGACTGTCTGCCAGCGTGTGTGTGTGTGTGTGTGTGTGTGTGTGTGTGTGTATGAGACTGTCTGCCAGCGTGTGTGTGTGTGTGTGTGTGATGAGACTGTCTGCCAGCGTGTGTGTGTGTGTGTATGAGACTGTCTGCCAGCGTGTGTGTGTGTGTGTGTGTGTGTATGAGACTGTCTGCCAGCGTTTGTGTGTGTGTGTGTGTGTATGAGACTGTCTGCCAGCGTTTGTGTGTGTGTATGAGACAGTCTGCCAGCGTGTGTGTATGAGACTGTCTGCCAGCGTGTGTGTGTGTGTGTATGAGACTGTCTGCCAGCGTGTGTGTGTGTGTGTGTATGAGACTGTCTGCCAGCGTGTGTGTGTGTGTGTGTATGAGACTGTCTGCCAGCGTGTGTGTGTGTGTGTGTATGAGACTGTCTGCCAGCGTGTGTGTGTGTGTGTGTATGAGACTGTCTGCCAGCGTGTGTGTGTGTGTGTATGAGACTGTCTGCCAGCGTGTGTGTGTGTGTGTGTATGAGACTGTCTGCCAGCGTGTGTGTGTGTGTGTGTGTGTATGAGACTGTCTGCCAGCGTGTGTGTGTGTGTGTGTGTATGAGACTGTCTGCCAGCGTGTGTGTGTGTGTGTGTATGAGACTGTCTGCCAGCGTGTGTGTGTGTGTGTGTGTATGAGACTGTCTGCCAGCGTGTGTGTGTGTGTGTGTGTATGAGACTGTCTGCCAGCGTGTGTGTGTGTGTGTGTGTGTGAGACTGTCTGCCAGCGTGTGTGTGTGTGTGAGTGTCGGAGACTGTCTGCGTACATGACTGTCTGCGTACATGAGTGTCTGCGTACATGAGACTGTCTGCGCACATGAGACTGTCTGCGCACATGAGACTGTCTGCGCACATGAGACTGTCTGCGCACATGAGACTGTCTGCGCACATGAGACTGTCTGCGCACATGAGACTGTCTGCGCACATGAGACTGTCTGCGCACATGAGACTGTCTGCGCACATGAGACTGTCTGCGCACATGAGACTGTCTGCGCACATGAGACTGTCTGCGCACATGAGACTGTCTGCGCACATGAGACTGTCTGCGCACATGAGACTGTCTGCGCACATGAGACTGTCTGCGCACATGAGACTGTCTGCGCACATGAGACTGTCTGCGCACATGAGACTGTCTGCGCACATGAGACTGTCTGCGCACATGAGACTGTCTGCGCACATGAGACTGTCTGCGCACATGAGACTGTCTGCGCACATGAGACTGTCTGCGCACATGAGACTGTCTGCGTACATGAGACTGTCTGCGTACATGAGACTGTCTGCGTACATGAGACTGTCTGCGTACATGAGACTGTCTGCGTACATGAGACTGTCTGCCTGCGTGTGTGTGTAAGACTGTCTGCCTGCGTGTGTGTGTAAGACTGTCTGCCTGCGTGTGTGTGTAAGACTGTCTGCCTGCGTGTGTGTGTGTAAGAGACTGTCTGCCTGCGTGTGTGTGTGTATGAGACTGTCTGCCTGCGTGTGTGTGTGTATGAGACTGTCTGCCTGCGTGTGTGTGTGTATGTGTATGAGACTGTCTGCCCGTGTGTGTGTATGTGTATGAGACTGTCTGCCCGTGTGTGTGTATGAGACTGTCTGCCCGTGTGTGTGTATGAGACTGTCTGCCCGTGTGTGTGTATGAGACTGTCTGCCCGTGTGTGTGTATGAGACTGTCTGCCCGTGTGTGTGTATGAGACTGTCTGCCCGTGTGTGTGTATGAGACTGTCTGCCCGTGTGTGTGTATGAGACTGTCTGCCCGTGTGTGTGTATGAGACTGTCTGCCCGTGTGTGTGTATGAGACTGTCTGCCCGTGTGTGTGTATGAGACTGTCTGCCCGTGTGTGTGTATGAGACTGTCTGCCCGTGTGTGTGTGTGTGTGTGTGTGTGTGAGTGTATGAGACTGTCTGCGTACATGAGACTGTCTGCCCGTGTGTGTGTGTGTGTGTGTGTGTATGAGACTGTCTGCGTACATGAGACTGTCTGCCTGCGTGTGTGTGTGAGTGTATGAGACTGTCTGCGTACATGAGACTGTCTGCCTGCGTGTGTGTATGAGACTGCCAGCGTGTGTGTGTGTGTGAGTGTATGAGACTGCCAGCGTGTGTGTGTGTGAGTGTATGAGACTGCCAGCGTGTGTGTGTGAGACTGTCTGCCTGCGTGCGTGAGTGTGTGAGACTGTCTGCCTGCGTGCGTGAGTGTGTGAGACTGTCTGCCTGCGTGCGTGAGTGTGTGAGACTGTCTGCCTGCGTGCGTGCGTGAGTGTGTGAGACTGTCTGCCTGCGTGCGTGCGTGAGTGTGTGAGACTGTCTGCCTGCGTGCATGCGTGAGACTGTCTGCCTGCGTGCATGCGTGAGACTGTCTGCCTGCGTGAGTGCGTGAGACTGTCTGCCTGCGTGAGTGCGTGAGACTGTCTGCCTGCGTGCGTGCGTGAGACTGTCTGCCTGCGTGCGTGCGTGAGACTGTCTGCCTGCGTGCGTGAGTGCGTGAGACTGTCTGCCTGCGTGCGTGAGTGCGTGAGACTGTCTGCCTGCGTGCGTGAGTGCGTGAGACTGTCTGCCTGCGTGCGTGAGTGCGTGAGACTGTCTGCCTGCGTGAGTGCGTGAGACTGTCTGCTTGCGTGCGTGAGTGCGTGAGACTGCCTGCGTGCGTGAGTGCGTGAGTGCGTGAGACTGTCTGCCTGCGTGCGTGAGTGCGTGAGACTGTCTGCCTGCGTGCGTGAGTGCGTGAGTGCGTGAGACTGTCTGCCTGCGTGCGTGCGTGAGTGCGTGAGACTGTCTGCCTGCGTGCGTGCGTGAGTGCGTGAGACTGTCTGCCTGCGTGCGTGCGTGAGACTGTCTGCGTGCATGCGTGAGTGCGTGAGACTGTCTGCGTGCGTGCGTGCGTGAGACTGCCTGCGTGCGTGCGTGAGACTGTCTGCCTGCGTGCCTGCGTGCGTGAGACTGTCTGCCTGCGTGCGTGAGACTGTCTGCCTGCGTGCGTGCGTGAGACTGTCTGCCTGCGTGCGTGCGTGCGTGAGACTGTCTGCCTGCGTGCGTGCGTGCGTGAGACTGTCTGCCTGCGTGCGTGCGTGAGACTGTCTGCCTGCGTGCGTGCGTGCGTGAGACTGCCTGCGTGCGTGCGTGCGTGAGACTGTCTGCCTGCGTGCGTGCGTGAGACTGTCTGCCTGCGTGCGTGCGTGCGTGAGACTGTCTGCCTGCGTGCGTGCGTGCGTGAGACTGTCTGCCTGCGTGCGTGCGTGCGTGAGACTGTCTGCCTGCGTGCGTGTGTGCGTGAGACTGTCTGCCTGCGTGCGTGTGTGCGTGAGACTGTCTGCCTGCGTGCGTGTGTGCGTGAGACTGTCTGCCTGCGTGCGTGTGTGCGTGAGACTGTCTGCCTGCGTGCGTGTGTGCGTGAGACTGTCTGCCTGCGTGCGTGTGTGCGTGAGACTGTCTGCCTGCGTGCGTGTGTGAGACTGTCTGCCTGCGTGCGTGTGTGCGTGAGACTGTCTGCCTGCGTGCGTGTGTGCGTGAGACTGTCTGCCTGCGTGCGTGTGTGCGTGAGACTGTCTGCCTGCGTGCGTGTGTGCGTGAGACTGTCTGCCTGCGTGCGTGTGTGCGTGAGACTGTCTGCCTGCGTGCGTGTGTGCGTGAGACTGTCTGCCTGCGTGCGTGTGTGAGACTGTCTGCGTGCGTGCGTGTGTGCGTGAGACTGTCTGCCTGCGTGCGTGTGTGTGAGGGACTGTGTGCCTGCGTGCGTGAGACTGTCTGCCTGCGTGCGTGTGTGTGTGTGTGAGGGACTGTGTGCGTGCGTGTGTGTGTGTGAGAGACTGTCTGCCTGCGTGCGTGCGTGCGTGTGTGTGTGTGTGAGAGACTGTCTGCCTGCGTGCGTGTGAGACTGCCTGCGTGCGTGTGTGTGAGAGACTGTCTGCCTGCGTGCATGCGTGTGTGCGTGTGTGTGTGTGTGTGAGAGACTGTCTGCCTGCACGGGCGAGACGGCGTGCGACTGCCTGCCTGCGCGGGCGAGACGGCGTGCGACTGCCTGCCTGCGCGGGCGAGACGGCGTGCGACTGCCTGCCTGCGCGGGCGAGACGGCGTGCGACTGCCTGCCTGCGCGGGCGAGACGGCGTGCGACTGCCTGCGCGGGCGAGACGGCGTGCGACTGCCTGCGCGGGCGAGACGGCGTGCGACTGCCTGCCTGCGCGGGCGAGACGGCGTGCGACTGCCTGCCTGCGCGGGCGAGACGGCGTGCGACTGCCTGCCTGCGCGGGCGAGACGGCGTGCGACTGCCTGCCTGCGCGGGCGAGACGGCGTGCGACTGCCTGCCTGCGCGGGCGAGACGGCGTGCGACTGCCTGCCTGCGCGGGCGAGACGGCGTGCGACTGCCTGCCTGCGCGGGCGAGACGGCGTGCGACTGCCTGCCTGCGCGGGCGAGACGGCGTGCGACTGCCTGCGCGGGCGAGACGGCGTGCGACTGCCTCCCTGCGCGGGCGAGACGGCGTGCGACTGCCTCCCTGCGCGGGCCAGACTGCCTCCCTGGTAAATGTACAGAATATCGGCAAGTTATCGGCTATCGGCCTGAAAGTTCTCGGATTATCGGTATCGGCTCTATAAAAAAAAAAAAAAATATATAATCGGTCGATCCCTGGTCGAAGAAATCCAACAGAGAACAGCACACATGAAGAGCTGGTCAGCCCCAGGAACTGATATGACTACTGGATAAAGAAGTTAACAGTGCTGCATGAACGCCTAGTAGCACAAACGAACCAGCTTCTAGCAACAGGCCCCCACCCTGACTGGCTAACACAAGGCAGAACGATACTGGTCATGAAGGACCCTCACAAGGTAACAGCACCATCCAACTTCCGACCAATAACCTGCCTCCCCACAACATGGAAACTCATGTCAGGTATTATAGCGTCCAACATCCAAGGACATATGAATCAATATATGAGAAATACTCAGAAGGGGATATTAAACAACACCAGTGGATCAAAACACCAAACTACTGGTAGACCAAGCAGTAAGTGATTTTAAGACCAAACAGACCAATCTGTGCACGGCCTTAATTGACTACAAGAAAGCCTATGGCAAAATGCCACACACATGGATACTGGAATGCTTGGCTCTCTACAAGGTCAGCAAGACAATAAGACTTCTTCATCAAGAAGTCGATGGGCACGTGGAAAACAACTCTAGATCCAATACAAGGACCGTAACTCAAGTGAACATCAAATGTGGCATCTACCAAGGTGATGCGCTATCTCCAATGCTATTCTGCATAGGCCTCAACCCCCTTAGCCAGATCATCAAGAAGAGTGAATACGGATACAGGTTCAAGAGTGGAGCCACCATCAGCCACCTACTGTAACATGGACGACATCAAGCTGTATACCAAGAATTAGCGAGACATTGACAGCGAGATCCACCTAACGAAAGATATACAGCAAGAACATCGGAATGTCGTACAGACTAGAAAAGTGCAGGCGGATGAGAGCAAGAAGAGAGAAGGAGTTGGAGTTCCAGAAGGCCAAATAGAAGATTTAGATATTTACAAGTACCTGGGGGTACCACAAACGCATGACAACAATGAGGAAGAGGCAAGGAGGATAGCAACATCGAAGTATCTCCAAAGAGTCAGACAGGTCCTGTAGTCCCAGCTCAATGGCAAGAACAAGATCCAAGCCATTAACACATATGCCCTACTGGTCATCAGGTACCCAGCTGGAATAATAACCTGGCCAAGAGAAGAAAAGGTCACCATGGATGTCAAGACCAGGAAACCACTCACTATGAATGGAGGATTCCACACGAAATCCAGCACTCTGACACTGCATACCTGCCGGAAGGAAGGAGGTCAGGGCCTGGTGAGTGTCAAGGCCATAATCCTGGATGAAACACAGAGCATCCACAAGTACATCACAAAGATGGCTCCCAAAGATGAACTGCTAAGTGAATGCCTGAGACTTCAACAGATAGAGGATGCAGAAAAGTGGAGGTTCCTTGGCAAGACAAACCTCTCCATGGGGTGTGCCATCGGCAGATAGTGGATGTGGCTCACATGACTAAATTCTACCAGTGGTTGGAAAAGGCAGGACTGAAAGACAGCACGAAGGCACCAATCCTAGCAGCACAGGAATAGGCACTAAGCACCAGTTCAATAAAAGCTGAAGTCTACCACACCAGGCAAGACCCAAGGTGCAGACTGTGCAAAGAGCATAACACAACCAAGTTGCTGGGATTGTGTACCGAAACATCTGTACAGAACATGGATTGTACCTGCCTGTGGCAAAAGTAACTTAGCCACTGGTTCTGGAAGGGGCCTGTTTGCCAGCCTCCTACCCTGTGATAAACCTTGGTTAAAACCACTGTTTGTGCCTTTTGGACTTGTAACAGTGGTACTTCGAACTCTCGAAGCGGCACTTTGAACATGTGGCGGTGGCCATCTTAAGTTGTGAGCACTGTTTGGTCATCGAGTACATGGAACTTAAATCGGACACTCGACGGTGCGAACACCGCTAACTACTTGCCTTCCACGGATGTACAGCTATTCGAATAGGAGTCAAACGGCATTCGGTAATAATAAACTCCAGAACGAGACACAAACTGAGACTACTCCCGAAGCTATACATTCTGTATTTGAAATGTTTTATGTAGCCTCGAAATAGCCTGATTCTCTGGAACTGTTTTGGGCAAGGGACCGTGCGTGCGGTCAGTCACCCAGATCAGGGCTATCAGGGGATGTAACATTTGTAGGGGGTTTCTGTGTTTTATAAAATATGCGTTTTTTTTTCTGCCTGAAGATAATGGAGTTAATACAGTATCTGACTCAATTATCTCCAAGGCAGAGGGGAGAGATCGTATGTTTGTATATGGGAGCGTTGTGCATTTAAACTCTATTAACATTGGTCTGTGCCTTTGTATTGTAGTTCCCCACAAGGTCCATGTGGGAGTGCCCCTGGCATGGGGACTTGCATAAAAGGCCAGTTGTGGCTACCATTAAACAGATTAGTTTTACCCTTCATGAAGTCGAGACTCATGTTTGGGGGACTGAAGAGCTATATTCACACTCTGGGGATTCCTATAATCACTATACTCCCTTGGATCACACTTGCTGTTATAAGAGCAGCCTGCTTCGCTCTCTGGACTAGAAGAGGTCTACCTACTGGAAGCTGGATCGTGGTCTTGAGTCCAGGGTGGAGGACAGCAAGACCCCAACCAAGCTGCGGTGGTTTGTGGGGTTTACGGTGGTAATGGTGTTCAAGTGCCGTGCTTATGGTGCTCACAAGTACTAGGAAGCAGCGATTGACGGAGGTACCCGGTCAAGGTGCTAAGTGGTCCGTAACACTGCCTAAGTCCATATGGGAGATACCACAAATGGTAGTTGAGAATGATAGGGCTAAGATCCTGTGGGACTTCAAGATCCAGACAGACAAGCAAGTACTGGCCAACCAACCCGACATCGTGGTGGTAGACAAGGAACGAAAGACTGCAGTTGTGGTGGATGCGGCAATACCCAGTGACTATAACATCAGGAAGAAGGAACATGAGAAGGTGGACAAATACCAAGGACTGAAAGAAGAACTAGAAAGGATGTGGAAAGTGATGGCAGGAGTAGTTCCAGTTGTGATAGGAGCACTCGGGGCTGTGACTCCCAAGTTGGGGGGGGAGTGGCTTCAACAGATTCCAGGTGGGACATCTGACATCGTTGTCCAGAAGAGTGCAGTTCTAGGAACAGAAGCCTCAAACTCCCAGGCCTCTGGAAGAGAACCCGAGAATAAGAAATAAACATACCACCCAGGAGGGGTGAGAAAATAATAATATATATATATATATATATATACAAAAAACACATATGCTTGGCACTCACCCTATCTCAAAAATCAGATTATAGATGCCTTGGTGCTATCCCACGTGTAGAGGATATATATGCAGAAATAAGGGAAGCACTCTCCGGTCTTCATAAAAAGTCCTTACGTATTTATTTACAAATTTTCAAAATAACGATCGACGTTTCGACCCCTCAGGGTCTTCCTCAAGATCAGTGTATCAATAAACATAAACCGAATATATAGCTTAATCACTAATGTACTCACCAATCGTGAATGAATCACCTCCCCTCCTCCGTGTGAACCCGGAAGTGAATTAGCGATCACGTGACAGCGTGACTCGTCGTGCTACGTGCGTGCTGACGTGTACATGTGTTGCTAGGAAACCCATATACAAAACGTTTACAGGGTTATTAATCCCGAGCATAATAGATATGTGGATCTGTATCTATGTAAATAGGATGTGCATAATGAGAAATGTACGAATAGCTATGTATACCGCTATATAAGATGCAAACAAATCTATAAAACTTTGCCAGTGAATCCATATATGTGATCACATAATAAAAATAGTGCCAAATTACATGCAGTGAAAATAATGTGCATAGTTGTCATATAGATCTCCCCAGAGAGCTATATCGCCTAATCTTATGTATACATAGGACATAGAGAATAAATATAAAGGTGAAATCCACCATATCATATCGAAAATAACAATGGAGAATTCGTTGAAAATAATAATAATAATCATAATCTATATACAAAGGCAAAGCAGGGCAGTTCTGACATAGCTGAAAGAGATAACAATGAGAATTCTATGTGTAATAGAGAGAGCGGCTAGAGGATATATATCCATATTCTTAAGGAATTAGTCATATTAAAGACCTAATCTACCAGTCAGGCACCACCAGGAACTATCTCGGATCAGGAGAAAAACTGAAAAACTGAGAAAGAGTGCCGCACAGAGGGAGCAGAGAAAAAGACAGTTAGAGAGAGAAAAAAATGAATGAATAGTTCAGATGTGTATACACCACATCTAACGGGATTTTATACCCTCATTATAGAAACATAGAAAAAACAATATTTTCATTAAGCCCCTTAGGGGCGACAGTGTCCAACCGATATATCCATTGGGCCTCTCGTTGAAGCAGGATCTTCGATCTGTCCCCTCCTCTGGACATGGGAGGAACATGATCTATGGCCACAAATCTGAGAGTCGGGAGTCTGTGTTCCAGGTTTAGAAAATGTTTGGCCACTGGCTTATCGCTATACTGATCCCTGAATGCGGTCATGATCGTAGATCTATGTCCTCTTATGCGATCCCGTAGGGTCAGGTCGGTTTTCCCCACATATGAGAGTCCGCAGGGGCATGTGATCATGTATATGACATGATCAGTGGTACATGTAATATAATGTGGTATTTTGATTTTAAGGCCACTATGAGGATGGGCGAAAGTTGTACCACTGATCATGTGACCACATGTCACACACCCACTGCATTTAAAGCATCCTTTCTTAGAGATTAAAGCGGGCTTGCGGTAGCTGGCTATAGGATCATTCTTAACCAGGAGATCTTTCAAATTTTTGTTTCTTTTATAGCTCAGTATGGGTGTTTCCAAGAATGTTCTAGGTAAGGATCTGTCCGACCTAAGCATCCCCCAGTTTTTATGAATGGAGTTTCTAATGATCGAGGTCCCTGTATGAAAAGTGATAGGGAGGTAGATCCTCGGTGTTTTAGGTTTTGTCTTGATTTCGGAAGTAGTTTTCTCATAATTCCAAATGTCAACTGCTTTAGCATGTGCCAACTTAAGTGTACCCGGTAGATATCCTCGTTCTCTAAATCTCTCCCACATCTCTTGGATCTGTAGGTCTCGTTTGTCCGTTTCCGTGTTGTATCTAAGGACCCTTAGAAACTGCGATATCGGTAGTGATCTTTTAAACTGTTTGGGATGAAAACTGGACGCCATGAGTAGAGTATTACGATCTGTTCTTTTTCGATGTAGAGTGAATTCAAGTTTGTCATCTTTCTTGTATATTGTCACATCTAGAAATTGGATCGATAGTGTGTCTTGTTCAACACTCAGCTTAACTGGTGTAGATAGTTGGTTGATTTCAGTGGTCATCTTTTCTAGCTCAACGGAGGTCCCAGTCCAGATAAGAAACACGTCATCGACGAAGCGATAGTAGTGTTTAATGTGGTGTCCATATTTACATAGGATATGCGTTTGTTCGAACATGAACATATAGGAGTTGGCGTATGCTGGTGCCATAGCCGCACCCATTGCAGTTCCAGACAACTGAAGATAGAATTGGTTTTCAAACTTGAAAAAATTGCAGGAGAGAGCTATTGACAGAAATTCCAAGAGGTATTCGATAGGGGGTCCTTCATAAACCGATGATTGGATGAGAGTATCTCTGAGCGCTTGTATGCCTTCCCTATGTGGTATTATCGTATAAAGACTTTGTACGTCCATCGTCCAAAACTTGCCCTAAAAGATCTTCGACAGGATCCGAATATTATAATCCGATCAGCGGATAAAGGAGGTGCCACGGTCATTCAGTCTTATCAAAATTACCAAGCAGAAATTTATAAGCAACTAAGTGATACACTCACATATGTCAAACTCACGTTTGACCCGACTAAAAAATTCCAAAAGAGGATACAAAATCATATAGATATGGGGATACAATGTGGATATTTGGATACTAAAACAGCGCAATTTTTACAAGTGGAACATCCAAAACACCCAATATTATATACTCTACCTAAGATCCACAAGGACCCACTACAACCACCAGGAAGACCCATAGTATCCGCCAGAGAAAGCTTACTCGAACCGATTGCCAAGTACATTGATATTTTTATCAAAGACAGCGTACTGGCGCTACCTACATGCCTACGTGACACACAAGACTTTATGTCCAAGATTAAACAAGATCCCGGGGTGGAACATACAGCCCTGTTGGTTACGATGGACGTACAAAGTCTTTATACGATAATACCACATAGGGAAGGCATACAAGCGCTCAGAGATATTCTCATCCAATCATCGGTTTATGAAGGACCCCCTATCGAATACCTCTTGGAATTTCTGTCAATAGCTCTCTCCTGCAATTTTTTCAAGTTTGAAAACCAATTCTATCTTCAGTTGTCTGGAACTGCAATGGGTGCGGCTATGGCACCAGCATACGCCAACTCCTATATGTTCATGTTCGAACAAACGCATATCCTATGTAAATATGGACACCACATTAAACACTACTATCGCTTCGTCGATGACGTGTTTCTTATCTGGACTGGGACCTCCGTTGAGCTAGAAAAGATGACCACTGAAATCAACCAACTATCTACACCAGTTAAGCTGAGTGTTGAACAAGACACACTATCGATCCAATTTCTAGATGTGACAATATACAAGAAAGATGACAAACTTGAATTCACTCTACATCGAAAAAGAACAGATCGTAATACTCTACTCATGGCGTCCAGTTTTCATCCCAAACAGTTTAAAAGATCACTACCGATATCGCAGTTTCTAAGGGTCCTTAGATACAACACGGAAACGGACAAACGAGACCTACAGATCCAAGAGATGTGGGAGAGATTTAGAGAACGAGGATATCTACCGGGTACACTTAAGTTGGCACATGCTAAAGCAGTTGACATTTGGAATTATGAGAAAACTACTTCCGAAATCAAGACAAAACCTAAAACACCGAGGATCTACCTCCCTATCACTTTTCATACAGGGACCTCGATCATTAGAAACTCCATTCATAAAAACTGGGGGATGCTTAGGTCGGACAGATCCTTACCTAGAACATTCTTGGAAACACCCATACTGAGCTATAAAAGAAACAAAAATTTGAAAGATCTCCTGGTTAAGAATGATCCTATAGCCAGCTACCGCAAGCCCGCTTTAATCTCTAAGAAAGGATGCTTTAAATGCAGTGGGTGTGTGACATGTGGTCACATGATCAGTGGTACAACTTTCGCCCATCCTCATAGTGGCCTTAAAATCAAAATACCACATTATATTACATGTACCACTGATCATGTCATATACATGATCACATGCCCCTGCGGACTCTCATATGTGGGGAAAACCGACCTGACCCTACGGGATCGCATAAGAGGACATAGATCTACGATCATGACCGCATT